>NW_005803948.1:0-177383 GCF_000240725.1 Microchloropsis gaditana
AACCAAGAAGGAGGAGGGGATATTCGACGTAGGCGCTGCGCAAGAGATGCTGCAGGCCCTGGTACTGGAGAAGACGAGGCTGGCGGCATCCGCCGTGAAGGAGGAGGCGGAGGAGCGAGCGCGCGACCTCCTCTCGACGGTGGGCGCGGAGGGAGTGAGGGAGAAGGCGATGGAAACCTTCCAAGCGGTGGCGGATTCTGTGCGAGGCCTGCGGGCCCAGACTGAGGCGGCGCTGCCGGGAAACAATGAGGAGCGAGCAGGGCGGGAAGCTGTGCAGGAGCCTGAGCCGTCAGCCTTGTCTGCCTCGAGCCCCGAGACCAGGGGCTCTCTCGCGGATGCCCCCGCAGTAACAAGTGAGGAGGGCGAGTCGGAGGCCTTGTACCCGCCGGGAGAGATCTTCCACATCCAGCCCTGCCAGAGCCCGGGGCCCGCCGCCCGGGAGGGTTCCAAGGAGGCAGGCCGTCAGGGAGCCGCCTGCGGGTACGAGCTCCGACGGGTGAGAGACGTCCGCTTCTTCGACGGGATCGTCCTCTCATCGGACATGTTTTCGGCCCATCTCTTGTCGAGCGTGGTCCGAAGTCTGGAGGCGCTGGCCGGGGAGAAGGACTGAGCGCGGGTACGGAGGCCACTTGCCCAGACTCGGAATTCGAGGGCGAGGCTCTCCGAACAGATTCGGGGGGGAGTCGGTACGCTGCGGGCTGTACAGAGATGTGGTCGACGTTGGAACGAGGGGCGTACGACTAGCATCCCTTCAGTGTCAGGTGTTCGTGACTTGAGATGCAATGTAAAGGGTATTTCTCGAAGTATTGAGATGCCGCGAGCTCCGAACAAAATAAAAAGTGAACGTTCTCAACCGTCTTTTCTAGGTGGCTGACTGCTTTTAAATTACAACGCGCTGGAGTATGGCATATGACCGCACACAACATGTTCTCAACGAATGTCCCGCTGCCGAAACCCTCCGCCCCCCTGCTTCCCAGCCGCGTGCCTCTCTTCCTATCCTCATCTTCCCCTGACAAATCCAAGCACTCCACGGCGCCGTAGGGTGGGAGGGGGTGGGCTAGTCTTGAGGGAACAAGGTGGCGAGGGAGGAGTACGTCCCGTAGGAGATGAGGAGGGCGCCCGTGGCGGGCGTGACCCAGGAGAAGCCGTCTCCCCGCTTGGCGATGAAGGAGGTGACGGTCCCCGACAGTAGGCCGGCCAGCAGGAGCGGTGTCGAGTACCCCAAGGAGTAGGAGAAGAGCAGGCCCGCGCCTAGGTAGGGCTCGCCTGAGGCCGCGACGAAGCCGAGGATGGAGGCCAGGACCGGCGTCGAGCAGGGGGAGGCGATCAGGGCCGACGTGGCGCCCAGGAGGAAGGCTTGTAAGGAAGGAGGAAACCTCTCCAGCTGCAGGGCGGCGTCGAAGGAGGGGAGTCGCAGGGAGACCAGGTCCAAAAGGTTCAAGCCCATCACGATGGCCACCGCAGAGGCCGTCAGAGGGAGCGCGGCGCCTAGGGCCCCTGCGCCCGCTGAGCCGAAGAGCTTTCCCGCCAGCGTGGCGGAGAGGCCCAGAACGGACAAGGACGTGGCCAGCCCGACCGTAAAGGTGGCAGCGCGGAAAAGCAGAGTCCTCTGGTCGCGCGCGGGGTCCGTGCCGTCGTCTGTCAGATAGGCCATGGTCAGGGGGACGAGCGAGAGCGCGCAAGGGGAGAGCGAGGTCAGGAGGCCCGCCCCGTACAACACGGCCCCACTCACAGGCGTGAGATGTGTCAACTGCGTATCGACGAGCTGCTTGGCCCAGATCTGTATATCATAGAGTGCCAAGCCCACATCGACCGAGCACCGGACGTCACGATTTCGCGTCCGTCGTGGAGTCGGATTCATGCCTAATCTAATTGCGCTGGATGGGCTCGAGACCGGCTTCAAGGTCAAAGAGGGTGTGGTTGTCCGTGACAAGCCGGGCGATGACGATAATGGTATAAAAGTCGACTGATACCGCGACGGTCTTGAGCCTGCATGATTTGGAGGCAGAGCAACAGCACTGCTGCACAATAGGAGCACCACGCCGGCTACGCCCACCAGCACCGACGACAGCGTGCGCATTCGAAGATGAGGAGCCCATTCACGCAAGTGCTGCTCAATCTGAGTATTCCTGAGGGGCGGCTGACTTTCCATGGTCAAGCTTCTGCTTTCAGTCGACGCTGGCCAGGATCCTGAGCTCTGTCCACTTGGGAACCGAAACACCTCCTGCGACCCGTCCTCAATCATATACATGCCTGTCTAATGTCTAAATCCGTGAGGAAATTCACGGCTTTTCATGCATAATTGAGCTCGACACACCTGCCATGAAAAGACAGCAAGGAGGTGGTAGTTGCGATGGTCTAGGCGAGTTGTCTGTCGCTGACTCAAGGAAATGCCAAATTATGACACCGCGGGCCCGTCAGACCACAAAGATGGCACCGCCGTGAACATACCACAGCGCAACACAATGCGATCTCTGAAAGAAAACGTTCGCGTGACGGTTGCTGTGCTGCGAGTTCATACTTTCTTTTCTTTTTTATACTTTTCAGTGCCGTTAACAACTTGCACATGACTCTATGAAGATCTCGAGGCAGACCATCTCAAACATCGTGCCCCTGCTTGACGATTTACTTCCTCACGCTACCAGTTCTTATCTGTGTCACTACGGCAACATGGCCGATGGCACGTCCTACAATCTTGTCATGTGAAGGCCAGTCTGACTGCCTTTTAGTTGTTGCCCGTACTCAGTCCTGTCCTGCAAAGACATTGCCCTTTCCTTGTTGAGCCCTCGCTTGTTCTATCTACAACCCTTTAACGTCCAACGAGAAGCCTCATCCAGCGCAAATAGGCTTAAATTTCTTGCTGATCCTATCGTTCACTCGCTCGTGCAGTTATCAATTATCATCCACTTCGTACACCTTTGTCTCCTTTTCCTGAAAATTGTGCAATGGCCACCGCTGCCCAATGAGACTCGAGGGATGCTCGTTACTCAGCCAGAGGTGTCAGTAAATGGAGGCTGTGAAGGGTCGATAAAGATGTGCTGCCGCTCCTGCAGCCGATAATCCCGCTCGTCGCCGTCCTCGTATCGGACGTGGTGCTTGCCAGAGCGAGGCGAGAAGTGGGTTACCACCCCCCTATAGTGCTCGTCCCCACTCCACTGGATATCAATATGCCGCCCGACTATTTCCTGCGGGTCCATGTCGCTGTCGTAGTCCAAAGGCAAATTTTGGCCCCGTGACAGGTTGCGAATACCTGTCAGAACACGCTGTTGCACGGCCGCGCCCGACCTCACCCCGCTTCGCGCGCCTGCCGTCGAGCCTGCGTCCCCATGGTACTGGGTCTTCGACGAGCCCCCCCCCATCCATCCGGACGTGGTGGCGTTGAAGAACGTCCCCCTTTCCGCTCCCGCCCGAGCTCCGACCCTGCTGGTCCACGAGCCACTTCTCTGCCCACTGGGCCTCCTCTCGACACACGATCTTTCCCTTTTTCTCCTCCTCCGCCGATGCCCCTCCGCTTCCCCCCATAACAGCCCCACCACCGAATGTCAGGAGAGACGTGAAACTGGATGTCCGCTTCGGCGCCTTCTCCCGACGCTCAGGCGAGGCCACGGGTGTGGAGGCCAAGACAACCGCCCCGTCGTGGAACCACTGGCGGACCAACATGTTCTCTCTGGCCAGGCGCATGAGCATCCAAAGCCCGAGTTCCGTCGCCCGCTGGCGAGACTTCTGAGTCTTCAAAGCGGCCAGGATCCGCGGGAGCGACAGGGACACTCGCTCTTCGCGCAAGGAATCCTTCACCCCCAAGACAAGCATCAAGCTGCGGAAGACTGGCTTGATCACCCCTATCCCTTCGTCGCTCCTTCTCGAGGGGCTCTCCTCCTTCCGTTGGCCGTTACCTCCAGTGCCCCCTTGCTCTAACAGCCGGACCATTGCCTCCTGGATCTCCTGAGTCCGTGCCGAGTTTTCCCACAAGAAGTGCTGAAAGAACGGGCGCATCCTCGCTTTTGCCTCGGGACTATCCACCGAGAGGATAAGGCAAGAACAAAAATCGATCGAGCAGACCATTTTTCGCTCTGCCAGGCTCATCACGTGATGCGGCTCCAGGGCCTGCGCAGACCACTGGGTCATGGGAGGCGTGGCCCCGCCCGGTGTTGGGATCACGCAAGCTCGTAACAGGGTCCCAAGCAAGGGCTGGACGGCCGCAGGCACGTCCAGGTCGTCGTCCTCCCTCTCGGCGCTGGCAAACGTGTCTCGACATGGCCCAATATCAGCAGCCGCCTGCTCTGCACTTCCCAGAAGGAGCTCGGCCTCCCGCCTGCTGCCAAAGATCTTCCCGACCGCCCAGACCTCTAATTTCTTCTTCGCAATTTGCAGAAGATCCAGCAAGCACGTGCCTGCTGCATCCTCGAGGACCATTCGACGCGCCCCTTCCATTTTACTCGCCAGCAGCCCCAGCAGGTAGATGTACGAGTCGACTTTTCCGATCCCTCCCGTAGGTCTCACAAGCTCTGCGACGCGATGTCGCATCCGGAGCAGGGCTCCAAACAGACTCAAGCACGCCGTGACATGCGCCTCGGCTGGACCTCTCCTCTCCACACCCTCGTGCTTTGTGTCTTCGTCGCTGTCCGTGGAGCTACCCTCTAGCATGATCGTTACAACGTGGTCAAGGAGCTGGACCACCGCAACCCGCCCCTCCTTCTCCTCCGTATCCAAGAGCAGATCCCACAACAGCCCTCCACCCTCGTCCGCGGGCTGCTCGTCGCAGCTTAGCATTCCAACAACCCACATGCAAGCCGGCAAGCAGCGCGCGTACGCCTTTAGCAATCGAGGGACCCAGGTTCGCACGCCCTCCCAGTCCCGCGCCTCCGTCAGGGTTCCCAGCATGAACTTCGTAGCCAGCCGTAAACCACTCTCCAAGAGCGCGGCCTGTCCAGGATCTTCGGCTTGCTCTTCCCGCTCCACCGCCGTAGGACGGTAGACGGGCTCCAGCAATTGCTCCATAAATTCGAAGTAAGGCCGCGTTAGGATGTTTGTCTTGCGCCAGAAGTCGAGGTTTTCCCGCAAAATTTCCTCCAAAATCGGGGTCGGAACTTGTGGGCGGTGTGCCACTGTGTTACGGGCGTCGTCTTCTGGTCTAATATCGCATCGATCGTAGACTAGCAAGAAGGCGTTGCGGATCCGCTCTCTGGCCCAGTTCCGCCCACCATGGTACCCCCCACCACCGGTTCCTCCCCTCGTTTCCTGGCCTCCGAAGCACTCCACCTCCAAATCGGCTGGGTTGAAATCTGTCACCACGGTGTCATTAAACTCAAACCAGCCGCTCCTTTCACCGCCTCTCTCACGAATGTATGAATAGTAGTGCCCGCTGTTCGCAGTTCCCATGTGGATGACCACTCCTGCCAATCGATACAGGTAATATTCTGGCGGATGCCCAGCCGCACTTTGGGTCCTCTCTCTCAATTCCGCAGAGTCTTCTGCATTCCCAGCTGCTGCGATACCTGTTCCGCCTTTCCTCACTGCCGTCCTCCCCTCCAGGGTGTAAGGATACATGTCTAGATCCACAGGAAATTCTAACCGATCATTGATTTTTATTTGTTGCATGGTTTCATAATCAAATTCAAAACGCTTCAGATGGAGAATCAAATGCCGTGGCAGTGCCGCCAAGCTTGCCCGCTTTACTGTCGGTGTAGCCTCTTTCACAGCTTTGCCGGTGAGAGGATCTTTCGTTTCCCAGGTGTAGTCGCTTAAGATCTCTTCCGAGATGTAAGCCTCTAGAGCCTGGTCGAGGGTTTGGATGTTCTGCACCATCACTGACAGAAAATAACAAGGCTCAAGCCGCGAGCTGTAGCGCCCTCCCTCAGCAATAAGCTCATGAACTAGCGTTCCCCCGAAGGCGTGGCGTAGAACCTCTTCACACTTTGTACCCTGTGTCATACCCTCCACTTGCTGGAAGAACATGAGCAGGAAGTCGGAGACGTCCTGCTGGACGAATACATCTGTAGGCTCCCCGTCCCAATCCTTCAAGGCGTGGCAGAAGCCTTGCGGGTTGTAGTACGCTTTATCGCTTTCCTGCAAATGGGCGAACACGCGCTGCAGCTGATACATCAAACTCTCCTCCTTATCTTCCTCCGCATCTTCAAATGCCAAGATCCCCTCTCGAAAACCTTTAACGTGAAAGAGCTGTTGCAGAGTGCTGTTCATGTAGCAGATGCATCCAAGGTTCTTAAGGCCGACATATCCTGTCCGGTTCTTGCTCAGTCCGCATTGCAAGGACGATGCCGCAGCTGAAGACGATGCTGCGTTCAAAGCAAGCTGACCGGACGCACCAAGGCTCCCGCTTCGCTGCCTGCCCCATATCTGCCCGCCTCCCCCGCCCCCGTGCTGATTAGACTTCTGGCGCCTCCGCGCTGCCTTAAGCCGTCGCCTCTCTTTCTCGTCGGCCGACAAGCCCAACGGATTGTGCCTTTCTAAGACAGCCACTACCTTCCTCAGGTTATCAGGACACTCCGCGCTGAGCTCAAGGACGAGCCCCAAGGCCAGATTCCGACTCACCGGATGTTTGCACTTTGGAGGAGGGGGCGTTTCGATGTACCGCGCGGTATTTGGGTCAGTAGATGGCATCGCAAAGAGGCAACGGTCGAATAATTCCTGAAGTAGGCCTCCTTGGCCAAGCATCACTTTGACCGACCGCGTCCCGTCGCCTCGATGCGGCAAGAAGGCGAGGAGCGCCCGCAAGGACGTCAAGAGTCCCTGCAGAACTTGGTCCTCGTCCGTCTCCGATGCCTCCACGACGCGACGCCGCCTGATTTGTCCCGCTAGCTTGCAGGCCATGCCTTCCGGGTCCACCTCAAGAAGAGCGTCAGGAGCCTTGAGCAAGCGAGTGAGCAGCTTGAAGTATTCCACACACCCGCCTCCCTCTTCGCCAACGTTCTCGACCAAGTCGATCAAGGGGTGCAAGAAGCCCCGTACTGGGTCTAATACAGCGCGGTGTGATAATGATCTCGTTTCCTTCGAAATTTTATTGTCCTCCGCAGAAGTCTCGATGTTCCTCTTTTTCCGCCCTTCCTCCTCCTCCGCCTGCGCCTCTTTTCTTTCCCTTCGCCGACGTCCCTCCACACACAAGCGGTGCACCCCCCGGGCGATGGCACGACGCAGCGCTTCGTCAGGTGCCAGCAGCAAACCGAAATGAAGGAGCTGCCTGAGGAGTGGCGACCCTAGAATCACGTCGAGCAACCCTTCTCCGCCTGCTCCTAGCGACACCAACAAGTCTAGGGTGGTTTCCACGAGGGCTACGTCTTCCGATGCCGGCGTTGGTACCGAGGACTGCTCCCGCTTGCTCCCGTCCGTCCCGAATAAGTCGCCTGTCCACTCCTTCTGGTCGACCCAAGACGGCCGCCGTAGCAAGTCTCTAGCCCCACGCAACCCCATACTATCTCCCGCCCCTCCCGCCGCCAGCCTTCCCCGACGCGAGCCCTGCGCACGCAGGTCACTTGTCTTCCCAGCACTGGCGGTTGTCAGGGAGGCTCCTCCCCCGGCCACGGCGGCGGGATCCCAGGAAGAGGACTCTTCGTCGTCAGAGCTGTCGTCATTGCGGGCGCGGCTCGGGGGAGGCCGGTCACGGACCGACTTGGTCAATTCGTACAGGACCTCCACCAACCGGTTTGTCAACGCTCCTCGGTCCACTCGAGCAAAGACAGCAGCAGATGCAAGGTGTATTCGCAAACGCCGGCGTTCTTTATCCCCCTCCTGCTCCATCCGTGTCAGGGTTTCGACATCCGCCTCCTCGTCTCGACCTCGGGCCAAACTCGTCCGCGCCGGTCTGTTACCGCAAAACCCAGACACGAGCTTGACATCAGCCATGCCTGTGGCAAGCTCACCTGGGTCTTTCTCCTCCATGTCGAGAGCCACGTTCCTTATTATCAGTCCCTTGCCCTCCATAACCCCCCCCTGTTCCTCTCCTTCTTGCGCCCCTCGGAACAAGGAAGAGGACGACGAAAATGAGAGATGGTGCCGTCGGCCCGCGAGGCTTCCACTTCTCGCAACCCCAACCTCCCCGACACCATTCAAATACCTTATCGGCGGCATGAAGGACCCAATCCTCTCGATCAGAGCCGAGAGCGCACTTTTGTCAAGAGAAGGATTCTTGCTTTGAGACGCAATGTCCCAACCGGCCAGCACCTCGACCAGATAGGCCAGCCCCCCCATTTTCACAAACGCCAACTCCCAACGCAAAGCCGCGTGATGCTCTCTAGTGGAGGCGTGAGAATCAGATGCGGGGGCCAGAATTTTATCTTTTATAAGTCGTAGGTTGTATAGGAAGCGCATTGGGGACCGTCCGTGGAGAAGGCCGTCCCAAGTGGTAATGTTGCGACAACTACTGTCCCTGTTGCTCGAATGCCGGCTAATACGTCCTTCCACTTCTATCTTTACAGTGTCCTTTGATGACAAGTCCGGTTGATCGACTGGCAAAGCCCCCCCGAGGCACCGGATGGTCTCCTCTATAAAAGGGATGTCAGGCACCATTTCGAGCAGAGCCCAAGCATCTTCTACCAATCGAGGCTCTGGTGCTACCAGCGCAAAGACCCTCTCGAAAAATGCGCGATCTTGGCAAAGATCCAACAATGGGGCAGATTCGTCTTCCCCCTCCAGTAAACTAACGCCAGGCCGGGTTTTCGGGTTCACATGAATCGTGTCTGCCATTGGCTTTGGCAGCAGCACCGCGTGAAATCGCCGCGGCAAATTACTCTTCCCACTGCTCAACAAAAGGTCGTCGTGCTGGTCGCTATACATGACTTGGTTGGCTGTCGATGTCAACCGCACTTGAGAGACCCGGTGCTTCATGTCGGCTGCGACTCGCGCCCGCAGTGCTCCGATTGAAACAATGTCCCGGAACAAGTACCGCAGCTGCTGGCTATACGCCCCATGCCTACCACCACGAACCCCGTTTAGACCCTCCTCCAATTGTCGCACGTCAACCTGGACCGCGACTTGACCTGGACCGGGGTTCAACGCGGAGGCAGCGCTTGCTTCGCGGACTCTCGGCGTCTGCAGCTCCTCCAGGAAAAGACGGAGTAGGGCTAGCGCCCGACGGACCATGACTGGCCTTATCGGTGTCTGGGCAATTTCAGTTCCTGTGTCTCCTCCTTCCCGGTCGTCGGTCGACTCGTGCATTATTACCTCTTTGCAATGTCTCACCAGATCCGCCCAAACACTGGCGCGCTTCAAAATTTGAGAATTGCGAGACTGCAGCCGCGAATGCAAATTAATCAGGAACACACAAGCAGAATTTACCACTACTTTACACGACGCCCGCCAGTACACACGCCATATGGCCTCTAATCCCTCCAAACCGTCGTAATCAGTCACTGAAAATTCTGTGGCGCTTAGAGGTAAGGCCAAGCACTGCTCCGTTCCATTGACAAGCCGGAAGTAGCGTTCCAAACATTGATAACCCGCAACGCCATACTCTCCTGCCCGACCTTCGGTCAAGCATCCCCGAAAGAGATCGTGCACGGTGGCGGGATCCAGGCAAGAGCTCACGTAAGATGAAGAAAGCTGCAATTGAGGTTGCTGTGATGAGGGTAAGGGCCCCCCATACCGCAATGTCGAGGATGTGGTAAATGGAGACTCGTCCGGCATGAGCGTGAGCAGCCATCGGAAAAAGAGAGTCCTCTCTGCCCGACAAAGGGGTTGTAGAACCAGCATCTCCCAGAGCGGCCACAAATGAGACTGATATTCGAGCTGCTGCTCTTTCTCGCTGTTCTCGGAAACATAGCGCATGAAGTCCAGGCGGGTCGATACCTCCTCTTTGTACGAAAGGTGACTCCCACCGTCTCCCGTCATCGTGGCGCCCATCAACAAGCCGTCCTCTTCCTCCTGCTCTTCGTTGTACTCTCCCTCCTCAGTACTCGCGCTACTGCTCCAACTAAGCTGCTGTCGCACGCCTTGCATGTGCCAGTCTCCTTCCTCTACCATTGCCTCTTCTTTCTTTTTATCTCCATCTTGCTGCAACAGCCCCTTTGCTATCGCCGCTCTCCGTGCCTTGTCCCGATAGTTTTTCAGACCCTCTAATATAGTACATAAAATTCCACCATCTCCGGCACAGCCACTCAGGAAGTTCAAGAGCGTTGCCCTAACTACTTTCGCTTGCGGCCTGACATGCGAGTGCTGATGATGGTAGGGCTCGATCACAGGTTGTTTTTCTGAGAGATGGTAAAGGAGATAGAGCACGCCAGCTACACGGCGACCTCGCTCAAGGGCCAGGACAGACCGCTTCATATAGCGGGCGAGAACATCTTTGTTCCCTTGTTTGATAAGGAGGGAGATGATCGCTTGCACGCAGACTTCGACCGCCTCCCTTTTTAGAAACATTCCCATCGCTGACGTGGTGCCAGGCACCGTAATGGATGATGAGAGAGAGGACGTGGACGACACAGAGGGCAATCCGACGGGCGGCTCGGTGGGAATGCTCGATGCACCGGCTGCGTCATTCTCGCCCGAAGGCCCTACTACGGCATTCCATAACAAATTCAGTCCCAAGGGGTCAGCGAGAGCATCCTCACCCTCGACGCCTTTACCCCTCTCTTCTATTCCTGCTCCCTCACCCTCGTCCTCGTCGTCCTCGTCCTCCTCGCCGTGTTTGCCACTTCCCGGCCTAAGCCCGCGCTCCCGGGGTAGGGAGTGCTCCAAGGTGATGGCGGCCTCGGCCACGGCATGAATGAGCTCGATGTGCTGTGTCTCGTATGGCTGCGGTAAGTCGCTTTTCAGCCGAGCATGCATGGCCAAAAGCAAAGACCGATTATTTCTCTGCGCGAGCTTCTCCGCCACAACCCCAATGAGCCGGTAGACGGTGCGGACTTGGGCGTCAGGGTGCAGCGGTGACGCTGCCCACCAGAGGGCGTCCAAGTGGTCCGTGTTCAACAGCCCGTTGTCGGCGAGTACAGTAAGGAGGAACTCTACTCGCCGGACAAGCTCAAAGTGAGTGTCGTCCAGGCCCGGGTGCGTCCCCAAGGCCTCCGGGAGCCCTAGAACAATCTCCAGGACCCGTTCGCGCACCACCCAGCCCAAAAAAAAGTCCAGCCTGAGCCATTTGGTCACATTTTGATTACCGCTTGTATTGCCGTCGGCATTTCCGTACCACTGTCCTCCCCCCAATGCTGCCCCCCCGGTAGCTCTCTTGCTCTCTTTTCTGAGAGCCATTTCCGCCAGCTCGTTGATTAAATGCAGGCCGCGAATGCGAAAATTCAGGTAGGGGCACGTCAATAAGCGCCAGGCATGCCATAAAAGCGTCATTTCCTGAATTTCTTGTAATTGAGGCCCTTCTTTGTACCATACACTTAGTAAACGAAAGGCCTCCCGGTCCACGCCGTCCAACACGTCTTGCGCCGCGCTTCCCCTGTTCAGAACGCCCAGTTCATCGTTTGTTATATGTGTCAGTCTACCCAGGGCATGTCGTCGAACCCCTTCTATGATATTGTCTCCAAACGAACGATTCGCCTCTCGCGAGGAGTAGAAAGGGAAAGCTCGCTGCAGGTGCCCCAGATAGACCGTCACCTCCGCCAGCGGGGCCTCGCGGATGCGAGCCATCATGGCGTCGAAGCCTCCTGTGGCCGCCCAGTGATTCAGGAGAAGGATGAGGAACGCGGAGACCTCTCCGGCGCGGTGATATTGCGGGTGGTGTCGGCCTGTGCTGGCATTGGTGCGAGAAGGCCCGGGCCCTAAGCTGTGTGCAAGCGCGGAGGCAGAGCTTGTCGCGCTCAAGTAAGGGCAACTTGCAGGTTTTAAGATCAGATCGCGCGCTGGCCCGAACCCGTAGGTCTCAAAGAAATATGAGCAGGCTGGATCGGCGTGGAAGACCATGGAAAGGGCCCTTAGGAGGGGCAGCGGGCAGGGAGCCTCGCCCAGGCGGGAGAGCACCCTGGCGAGTAGGGCGTAGGCGACCTTCAGACCCTCCAGCATGCCGAGCAAGGTTGCGTCGTCCTCTTCCGCCGGATATGAGGACGCGAGACATACCTCCATAAACGCCGGAAGCGCCTGCCGACAAAAGTCATCCGGCTCCCCGGGCCCGCCGGCCTCCTGCCCTTCCACTTCCTCGAGGCGCGCCTGCATCCGCGCCACCATATCTGCCAGCTCCCCTGTCGTCCAGGCCCAGAGAGCGCCCTGCGGCCTGACGGACATCGCTCCTTGAGCATTTTCACCCGTTTCGCCTTCCACCGCCACGCCGGTGTGCGTACCCGCCATCGCCAGCCGCGAGGAGACCAAGGGCAGCTCTTCGTCCCAGTCCAGGTCCCGGGGCCGTACTGACACCAGCTCCTCCGTCACCAGCCGCACCTGGGCCACGCACCACTTACCAGTGCTGTCCTTCAGATCCACCATGTCCCCGACCCTCACGCCCTGTGTAGGGGGCCATCCACCCGCTGCTTCCCCCCCGCCGAAGCTGCGGGCGCGCCGGTAGCACAGGAAAAGCGGACGCTCGCTCCTACACAGGGGCTTGTCCAAGCGAACAAACCCTTCTCCCGGGTTTTCATCTTGTCCCACGATCACCACATCCACCAACGGCCCGTCCTCTTCTGCGTGCGCATCCTCCTCGGACCCCCCCTCCCCGCGGTCGGCTATCCCCCCGGCCCCCGATTCTTGCGGCGGGGAACGCGCCCGCCGAAAACAGAGGAAAGACCGCTGGTGGCTCCCTTTGCTCATATCGCGGGCTACCTTCACAAAGCCTTGGGGCACGGGCTCGTCCTCGTAGATGACGTCGACGGCAACAATGGGCTCGCCCCTGTTCAACCCTTTGTGATACCATAGGAATGTCCTCCCTGCGCCACTACCGGTCGCGCCCGCACTTATGTCTGCGCAGTCCTTGGCCGGGGTTGTGGCGCGACTAAATCCCTGCCAAAGAGGGAAAGAAGAAGGAATATGATGCCTTGTTTCGCGTGGCTACAACATCATTCCCTTATGAATAGAGCCATCGCATCGGTACCATCACGAGACAGTAGTTGCCACGTGCCATGCTCTGGATCATCTGACCATACAGCAACATGAAGGAGGCCCCAGAATAGCATGGAGAGGGGGAAAGTCACGCGTAAACCCTTGAAAAACGTAAAATCGAATCCTGCAAACCGGCACAGATGCATACGCGACTCCAGAGAGAGGAGAGGAGATGGCAATGTGATGTTTCTGACATGAAGCTCCTCAGGCTCCGCGCTTAAAATTATACACGTACCGCGGGTGCAAGAGCATCTCCGTATGTGACGTCGAAGTCTCGGATGCTCATGCCCTTGGCAACTTTATGAACGCCTCTCTGCTTGTGCGCTCAGTACCTCTCCGCTCGCTCGCTTTTTTAGTCCCCAATTTGCACACAGTTCGAGCGCGGCTGCGCGCTCAACAGCATTCGCAATGACAGTCGCCTGTGCAAGTAAAGTGACGCCACAATTGATATTGATGCCGTAAAGCGCATTTCAAGCCCGGTTCCAGACTCGGGGAGCCTCAACATGATGAGAAGCGCCGAGGCCGCAGCCGGTCACTGCACGAGAGAGCTGGCGGCGTGGTTGCCGTCCCTCATAGACTCAATTGAATCAGGCACCCGTCACGCGGACGACCCGCGACACGGCCATCCACGCCGCTCCTACGCACTACTGCGCGGTCCTCTTCATATGAATGATCTAAATCTGTAAAACTCAGGCCCCAAGCTCCTAGGATCGGCTCTGTTGAGATGAGCAGGTCCATGCTGGAGGAGGCAAGGAAGCAAACGCGTTTTAACTCTTGCAGCTCGAAATTCAGGCAAGCATAGCACGAGACTCCATGCTTTTTCCCCTTCAGTCCTTGATCGCTTTGTGAAAGGTGAGAGAATTAGGAATTTGGGTTATTTTATTTAATCTCGTGGGTCTCAAAAAGCCCAACTAGGTCGGACAGGAGATCGTCGATACGAAAAATAATCTGAGACGCTGAGCACGCTAAAAAAACATGAGAAAAATCAGGGAACATCACAGAAACCATCTGCTACGATACATATCTTCACACATTAAAAGAAAGTACCAGGCACGCACAGGCTGGTGCGACCCCTACTTTTTATATGCTATTTTTCTTGTGTTTTCACCTGACTCGACTCCACAAGCTTTGTCAATGTACATGTGCAAGGCGCCGCATCGCGTCACCCTTCTTCACCGTAGTCCTCATCTAAGTCTAGCATGTGGGCGTGCCCCCCCACGGCAAATTCACCGCGTGCTCCACTTTGCGCCCCTTTGCCGGCTGTCTTATCTTCAGCTTTACCTGCTACAACCATCGACGCAACGACATCATCCTCGTCGAAATCGTCTTTATCGTCAGCACCACCTACCCTAGCGTGGCCATCATTGATCAACGCCTTCAGACCTCGCACCCTGCCTTTGCTAGGAACTTTCGAGGAATTCAACGTTCGTGTCCGGTATCCCTCTAAGTAGCCACTCGCCTGGCTTTCCCTCACGCGCTCACCAAGAAAGTGAAGCTCTGGAGCCGCGAGGACGAACGATTGTCTGTGAGATTTATGCGCGTGCGACCGTGTCAGAATCAGTCTGTCGAGAAGCCAAGTAAGATCAATTATTATTCTGCGCTTACATATCTTCCGGAGTGATTGTGACCGAATGAAGACCATCTGGCTTTATCCCGCTCTGCCTCGAAGAAGATGCTCGAGCATGTGCAGCTGCACCTATCAGAAGCCTTTCTAACATCTCCTGAGAGGCTATTCCTGCGTTTGAGATGCACAATAAATTGTTCCATGTTGGTATCGACGTGTGAAGGTATTACTGTTGCTTCACGTACCGACTAAGGCGACCGCATCAGCGCTTAGCCCCCCTACGTTTGGATCTTGTTTTGCAATCGCCTTTATTCGGGACTGTGAATGTCATGCGTGCTGCTGAGGACCAGAAACGTACGTACGTCTCTTTGGCGGTTTTTGTGACTTGACATACCTTTTTCACCACAAATGAGCCTTTAGCGGGAGCACTAGAGCGGCTTCGACATTTCGATGATAGATTTTGGTTTTCTTCCTTGTTTCTGATGTTGCCAATGCTTTTCTTGCCCATACCATGCTGGGCAGACCACTGCACGCTGAGGGGCAAGTTGGGGGTGGGGGAGGTCACAGGGGGAGGAGAGGAGGCTTACGGTCTAGAATGGCAGAATGGCAGGATAAGCTTGCATTCGACTGGCATATTGGCATCGGAATCAGCTACCACACGCCAATTTCGTGAAACAGAACAGGGACTGGGCTTTCAGATCTCAAGGCGCTCAACTTGTAGCGCGTTAAAAGAAAGCGACTTGACTCGCCGTCTCCCATTACGCTCGTGTCGACGTAATCTGCCTCGATCATGGTATGTTCTATTTTTTTTAAACCCTGATCGTACCATGATTTACACCACTACAATGACAGCTCCGACATCGTGCGGGTGCGGCGGCCAAAAATGATGGGATGACCCTAAAAAGCTAAAATGTTGTTCAAACACCAGCTTCCTGGACCGGTGCGAAGCGGGGTCTCGACAGTGCTTGATGTATTGGTCCCTGCAAGCTCCCCCACTTCCGTGTACATTGCTGTCACGTCAGGAACTTCGCGTCTCTATGTTTATCGATGGGATCGCTTTCTTGGGGTCGTGGAAGCGCCCAATGCGATTACAAGCTGTAGACTTGTCCTGATGAGAGGCGCCATCAAGCCGTCTGTGTCCCTGTTCATAGGCTGTCAGCCTGCTGCCGTGTTCATCGTCGAGAATTTGGAGGCCACGCTTACTGGCATTGACAACAATGGTAAAAAAAAAACTCCCGCCGGCTTTTTGCGCTTGGGAGTGGATCAATTTCGCTCTGTCCTACCTGAAAAAGCTCTCAAGGTCATCAGTTTCGAAGGAGGGGCCGTCGGAACTGCTCTTACGGAAGACATTTCGTCCGGAAGAGACGTTTTCGCCGTCGTGGAGACAGAGGCTGCAATGGCTGTGTGCTGCGTCTCCAGCTCTATGCAGGGTGATGCGCGACTTCCTTTCATCATTTTGTCGGGTCGGCACAACTGCGGGCGAGGGCCAATGTTGTGTACCTCGACTGGGGCTCATCTCTTGCTTGTTATTCATTCAAGAACCCAACAGCAGGTATCGACGACTGCTTCTCAACTTTACAGCGCACCTCTCCCAGGGGCGCGCTCTTCACTACGAAGCGACGCCGCGCCCTGCCCGGCCGGCACGCTGAGGAAAGGGTTTGCGAGCAAAGTCATCGCCTTGGTTGAGTTCGCCGCCGGCGAGGCCAAAGACGTGGTCATTGCTGTGGAGGAAACCGGATGGTTGTCCCTGCTACCCGTTTCACACGTCGAGGACATGCCCGAGAACGGAAAAACGCACCGGGTTCGCCTCAGGTTGGGAGCCACCGATAAGAGGGTCCGAGCCGCAGTCGTTGTGGGCGATTTCCTGGCCTGCCTATCCTCTCGAGGAGTTGTGTGGCTTACTCCCTTGTCCAATTGTTTTAGCAAGCTGCCAGATGAGGGACCGCGCTGGGAGGAGTCGATGGCGGTGCACTGCGCGCGCCTAAACTGCGCCCCCAACGTGGTGGCCGTGGCCGCCTCCCCATCATCTTTGCTCCGCCCTGCTCTCTTCGTCCTCACACAACAAGGTCGCCTCCTGTGCTTTCAAGACCTCCCGTTCCCCCCCCTATCCTCCGAACCCCCTCTGGACGCGCCAGTCAGGGTCGTGGAAGCGCGGTGCGAGGAGAAAGCCTCCCTCCAGGTCGAAGCGATCCTCAGACGTGTGGAGGACGCCTGCAGACGAACACAGGCCTCTCACCTGGAACTGGCGAAGACCGAGGAAGATCTGAAGAGGCTGCGGGCAGCCTGGGCCGTGGCTGCGGGCAAGGGTTTCCTGGTCGCTTCGATTGACGTGACACACGCTTCCTCCCCTGCTACAATACCCGCCCCGAGCCTCAAGGTGCGCTTGCAAAATGCCACTGAGGACGAGGCTTTCTCTTTGCAAGGATGGTCGCTTATGCTAAGAGTCGAAGGGGCGGCTCCCTCCATGTCGCCTGACCCCGTGGGCGGCCTCCTCCGAGCCCTGTCGCCGCCCGGGGCGGGGGTCCTGGTGGGGGCAAGCTGGCCCCTTCCAGACCTGGGGCCGAGGGAAGACTTTCAGGCAGAGACACCGCTTCCTGACACGGGCTCTCTTCTCCCGCTGACGGCACGCCTCTCGCTTTGCTTGCCTTTCCTGACTTCCTCGCCTAGTGCTAGGGGAGACGCAGGGATTGCAGGAATTTCGGAGCAGGCTGGCGTGTGCCTGGAGCTCGGCTCGCGGCCGTTGGACATGCTTGATTTGGCTCATCCTGTAAAAAGTGTACCTGCCACTCCTTCAGAGGTGCGGGCCCTGGAGGTGGAGGCCAGAAAGCAGGGCCGTGGTCCGAGCTGGGAACGGTGTCTGGCGCGGCATCTGCTTGCGGACGTGCTTGGGAAAGAGGGAGAGGGAGGAGCTGAAATTAGAAATCTCAGTCAGAGGGAAGCGCCCAGTGGCGCTGAGCAAGGGGGTATGTTGGGGTCATCGCCGAGGCCCCTTCTATCATCGACACTGCGTATCTTGTGGCCTGTGCTTTCCACAGGGAGGGAGCACCTTCAAAACTTCCACGGAGATGCAGCACCATGCGCCGCACCGTTACCAGCTTTAGCCGATATTCTAGGTGCATGTGACGGAGCTAGGATGTCAATGAAAGGGCAAGAGCGGACATTGGCTATCCAAGCTCCGGAGGGCGAGGTCTTACTCGCCCGTCTGCTGGCCGGGGACATGCGGGTCCGGATGGACGAGAGTGAGGGTGTCGAAGCGATGGCTCTTCAGCTAAAACTTTATGGTACAGACCAAGGCCTTCTTAGCTTGCTCAGGGCGACATGTTGTCAACGATTAGGACCGGGAGCATCAGTGCGCACGCGGAGATTGTTGCTAACCGATACGCGTATGAAGACGCTCGAATCGGTTCATCATCAGCTTGCCGCGCTTGCAGCAGAGCTACAGAATGGATATGACGTTAGAAATGGGAAGGAGGAAACAGATCGGAACCGTTTCGGGTGGAAATTCGATATGGCGCGACGAACAGCAAGACTGGCAGTCGTGCTGAGTCGAGAGGTCGACGAGGCTTTCCTCCTAGATCTGCGACCGGACTTTCATGATTGACTTTTTGAGTGGAATGAGCTTGTATAAAGTAAGTATACATAATCAAGATAGAGTTTGT
Source organism: Microchloropsis gaditana (assembly GCF_000240725.1). NCBI lineage: Eukaryota > Eustigmatophyceae > Eustigmatales > Monodopsidaceae > Microchloropsis > Microchloropsis gaditana. The sequence continues at coordinate 18,205 of NW_005803948.1, forward strand.
AGATAGAACATCGCTTGAATGAGCGCAAATCTTGCAAGCGCGATCGCAGACTCCGCAGGCCTGGGGGCGGGGCAGGAGGTTAGGTGCTTAGTAACGGCAAATTTGAACGATGGGCCTGAAATTGATCCCGCTTGGCCCTGACACGCCGTGCTCAGAGCGACTCTCAGTGCGCATTTTGCATTGTTTGAACTCAACCATACTTCGATTCCATTCTAGTCCACTTGAAAGCCAATACTTTTCCGCGCGGTGCATCACGCGTCGGTGCCGAGCTAACTGAAAGTACCCGAAAATCGTGCGATGACATTCCCACGAGCTAGCTGTCTACTTCTTGACAACTGTCTTTTCCCCTCCCCCCTACATGAAGGCTCGCTGCTTCCGGCCTTGAGCAATGACAATCTCAATGTCGCCAGCACAGGAACCCCGGACGGTGCCGTTAGTGTCCCGCCGAGTCACGCCAACATCTCGTCATTTACCTTCGAGCCCCCCGTCTCCTCCATCCGCTGCCAAACTCGCAGCAACCAGGCCAATAAATACCCTCGCCCTTTCTGATGGACGAAGGGATGATGTCAAATGCCCCTATAAATGTCGTGCTCCCCCTCTGTTGATAGGCCTGGGAGATTCTGGACGTGTCCATGAGCACAGGACAGAAGAAAAACCACCTTCCCTCCCAGAGCGAGAGACGGTTGAGAGGCTGCAGCGAAAAGTTTCCCGACTGGAGACCGAAAACTTGTTGCTGCGGCAGCAAATGAAATTGCATCTACCAAACGCATCCTGGTCGAAAACTCCATCACCCTTTGCGCTGCAGGGCACTTCTGCGATGTCGGCCTCTAACACTCTCGCAACAAAGGCGTGCGAGCGCTATCAAGAGAGCGTGTCATCACCCTCCTCGACTTCCTCTTCAGCGTCGCCAAAGTACCCTCTCGGTGTGTCTCGATTTTCCTGGCCACCTGGAAGGAGTATGAAGGAATGCGTGCAGGAGGGCGAGCGTTCAGATGATCCGGGCTTCCCAACTGGCGGCGATGATACCCGGGTTCAGTTTGGGACTCCTCGACGCACGGCCAAGATCATGATGGGCGCAGCAAGCCGAGGTGCAACACGAACTTCCATGTCGCCGGCGGCAGTGCTGTCCTCGACCCCATTCAGTGAGTTTGCCATCGTCGGTATCCAGGAGAGCATCCTAAAGGGGGAGGTGTCCCCCGCCCCTTGTATGCAGCCTGTAGAGGCGATGGAGGTCGTGATGGGTGAAAGCCCAGAGGAAGAAGCCAAGCCTAGGGAGCTGAGCCGGATCAGTGAATTTTGCTTCCCTCAGGGCGGGCGCCTAGATCTCGCGCCTGCGACGCAGATAAATGTGTGGACCGGGACGCATCGCGACCAGACCCATGTTCTCCAGTTCACGGACGAGCAAGGCGCCACGTCTTATGGCGTTTGCTTGACCATCTACGAGGCGCGTGTCGACTGTCCTCCGTCGCTGATTAAGGCCTTGCAGGCGGTGCGGAGGAAGCACGCGGCAGCGCGGACGCTGCAGTACTTTGTCAGGCGGCGCGTTGGTCTCTCATCGAGGAGTAGCAAGACGCTCCGCCGTAGCAAGAGCAGCCGAAGCAGGAGCGGCAGCTACAGCTACAGCGACACAAACAGTGCTATCGTCAGATCCAAGACTAGCGTCGTTGCTTGCCAGGCTGCAGGCAGCGACCTTGCGGGCGTCATTGACGAAGGTAAAGGTGCCCGCCGAGGGCTCCTGGACCATGTCAGGACCGGCATGCGCAAGCTACAGCAAGGCGGTGGATGGGGCACGCCCAGGGGGGATCGCCAGCGGACTAGAAGTCGAGCAATGAGGCTGGAGGGACAGGATTGGGAGCGGTCGCAGCTGGGTAGGGAAGTGTCGGGGGATGTGGATGAGTACCGCCGACTCGTTCGCGCCACCGAAGCTTTGTGGGGGAGTGCTGTGGTGTCCACCTGCCGCTACGGGGTTTCGCCTACTTACAAGCTATATTGCCAGCAGGAGCGAGAGGAGATAGATTTTGTGGTGGTGGCGCCGCGGTGCTTCTGCCTGATCAGCCACCAACCCAATCATCCCCTCCTGTGCAAACTCTTGTCTATCATTGTCGAACGGGAGCGCACACAGCCGCAGAGGGAAAACGTGCTGTCCGCGTTGAAGCGACGACGCAGCTGCAATGCGCTGTCACTTGCATGCTCGCCCTCTGGCAGCCTATGTTCATCCCCCACTGTTGCGGGCACCTTGATGGAGAAGCACGCAGGCGAGGTCGCAAGCGGAGGGGGCGTGGGAGCCATGGGCGGAGCAATCTATTACGCTCCCGATGGGGGACACTGCAGTGGCGACGACGATCTAGTTTCTTCGCGGCGACGGTTTTTGCGGTATATCCAGCATGATGTGGTCTTCCCATCCACAGGGATCCTCACGCTCTCTTTTCCCCCGTACGCCCCCTCGACAACCCGCCTGGACCTCCCTCTTGTGCCACTGCAAGACTGGACTGTAGCAGTGCTTTTCTCGCACGTCTCGGTGGATGTGATCATCAAGTGCGTCAATCTTCTCCTCCTTGAGCAGAGCCTGGTTGTTATAGGCGAGGACCAAGGACTGGTAAGCGCGATTAGTACGGCTTTCGTCAGCCTCCTCCAGCCTTTCAAATGGGACGGGGTCTTCATTCCTCTGCTTCCAACAGCCTTGAGCGACATTCTCCAGTCTCCGGTGCCCTTTGTGCTGGGCGTTCAACCTCCTTTCGACCCCACTCGTAGCACTCCTCACGCCGCCGCCTTGCACATCGGCCGCTGTAAGGAGCACCTTCGTCTTCCCGATCTGACCGTCAAGTTGCCCCTCTGCTATCAGCTGTTGCAAGCTCTCAAACAAGCGTCAAAGCTTTTCTCTTGTCGTCGGTCCAGGTGGGCGAATCTTCATTTAGCCACTTATATGGCTGGACTCACAGGAGACGAGAGACAGGCGTTGGCGTCCCTCCGAGGTATCTTTCATGAATACGTGCAAGGGCTTTGTGGAGACCTTGCCTATCCAGGGGCATGGAGGAAATACGGAACTTTTGATAGCACCAGCGAAACATTCGAGTTCTTTCCGAGCTGGTTCTTGGAGCCGATGCGGATGATGTTGGAGTATCAGAGTGCCTTCGTTCACACGCAGATGTTCTCCTCCTATGTCGACAAAAGAAGAATCGAGGACATGCAAAAGTCTAGACAGAGCCAGCGATGTGGGGCCTTTTTGGCGACCTTTTTGGCCTTTCGATACCGGATCAGGCGACTGCGGCGAATGTCTAGTTTTGCCGTTCAAGTTCGCGAAGACGTGGGCAACTTCGGAGGCAACGAGTGGATGGCTGAAGCGAGAGAAAGTGTGGCGAAGGAAAGTGAAGCGTCTACGGATGGGGTGCGATATCCCTTTCGGGGCTATGTTGCGAGGCCATCGCCTTTGCGCATTGAGGAAGAGGAACATTAGAAGGGGCTGAACACGTCGTAGAGTACAACGTAGCGCAGACAGTGTACATAGGCATATATCCATACTTGTGCCGTGAGTCGGGTTCCAGTGTACAGAGCCATAAGGAACCTTTCACAAACACAGAATCAATGTGCAAATATTTTATCTCTACCTGTATGATCTCAAGTGTCTCATTTTCGAAAATTTTATTGTGGAAGTGAATTTACATTTTCCGGTTATTGTGTACTTTGGCGTCTGACATCCCGCCCGACCGCGCTCTCAGCCGCCGCACCATACGGGGCCTTTTACTGTGTTGTTCCCGCCCAAATTCTGACGTTTAACAAATGCGTCTTCTACACAATACATGTACATTTACACAAGAAACATGTAATGCCCTTCTACACAGAGGCAGACAAGGTCACAAGAACAACTCACCCTCCTCAGCCGAGTCCACACCGTCGTCCACCTCCTTCGTCTGCACCGGACGGGAGGCCGGCGGACAAGGAAGGGCCTGGGACGTGTGGCCTCTTCCGTCCTCGGAGCCCTCATCCTCGTCCTCCTGGTCCTCCTCCTTCTCGTCGGCACCGACCTCGTCGTACCACTTCCTGAGGCCCGCCTGCCTTGTCTTCCGGGCCTGCAGGGGGGTGGCAGGGCAACGCAGATTCGTGTCGCCCCTACTTTCAGGCTCCTTCCGAACCTCTTTTCCATCTCCACCAAGGCCACTGCCCGTCTCGATCCGCTCGACTGAACGCAATCGTTTCTTGCAGACAGGGGATGCGTGGTGCGGGGCATCGGCATCAAGAAGAAGCAGAGGACTGCCACTTGGAGAGACCGGATGCTCGTCCTCCATCTCGAAACTTGCATCCCCTCCCTCCCTTAACGTTTTATTTTCCTTCCGACTCCCCTCCTCGTCTGCCTCCTCCTCGTCCAGCAAGACCACATCCGCGGCCAGGGGAAGGGGGGAAGTGCCCGCGGGGTCCTCTAGGGAGAGAGTGGGGGTTGCGTCGGGTGAAAGCTGCGGAGACGACAGGAGCGCCGCATCCCCCCGTCCTTCCTCTGATGCATGGACCGGCAGCTCCGAGGGAGACAAGCCATCTCCGCGCCCCTCACCATTTTCTGCCTTCAAGTGTTTCGTTCGGAAGGTCATGGCTGTTGGCTCCACGAGTTCCACCAATCCTTCCTCCTTCGTCGAGCCCCCGACCTCCTCTTTCCCTCGCACAGGTTTATGCGCATCGTGCGCTGATGCGATCGGTAGTTGAGCGGGGCCGAGCTGGAAAATGGCGGGAGAGTCCAGGTCGGCGTGGGCGCCGGGAGGGGAGGCAACCAAGGGCCGCGCGGCCGCTGCCACCATCCTCGCAGCCTCCTGCGACAAGAATGGCTTAAGGAGGGTAAAGGGGAAGCTCTCGGCCAAAAAAGGGTGCATAAGCGCCTGAAAAGCTGAGAGGCGTGAGCGCGGGTCGAGGTCGAGAAGGCCACAGACAAAGCCGATCAGGTTCGAGTCCTGGGAGCGCAGGAGCTCGCAGACGAGACGGCGATGTCGGTCCCGGTCGTACCGGAAGGCGTTGGGCGTCCCCGCGGGGTCCGTGAGGGCCGTGGTGGCCTGGACCGGGTCGTCGGGGAGGGAGAGGATCTCCCGCCGCAGCCGGTGGTCGGGCCCAAAGTAGGCCGTGTAGAACTTGCCCGTCACGAACGCGCGCGCAGGGAGAGGCCCGAGGACGGAGAGGATCCGCTTGACCATCAGCGCTTGGGAGGAGGCGCGGAAGAGCGGCCGGCCCAGGTAGAGCTCGACGAGGAGAACCCCCAGGGACCACATGTCGATCTTGTGGTCGAAGGCTCGCCCCCCGCACCCCCCCACCAGGACCTCGGGCGCCCGGTAGCTCAGGGTCTGAATCTCGTAATCATCCCGGTACAGCTCGACCTCACGACTCTTGATGGCGTTCCCGAGATCGGTCAGACGCACGTGCTGACCCCAAACCCCCCAAGGGAAGTGCTGGCCTCTCCCCTGCCCGAGGGCCCCGCCCATGGGCCCTGCGAGAAGCACATTCTCGGGCTTCAGGTCCGCGTGGATCACGTCCTGATTGTGTAGGAGCAGGAGCGCTTTGACCAGGTGCAGGGCGGCCTCCCGCACAAGCGGCACTGTCAAACCGGGGCCTGCCCCTCGCCCTCCGTCCCGCCTGCCGTCTCTGCCCACCGAGTGCGGGGACGCCTGCAGGGGCTGTCGAGAGAGCTCCGGTCGGGGTGGACAGCCTGTGGACAGTGGATGGATGTAGTCCTGGAAAGATCCGCCCACACAGAGCTCCATGACAATACAGAAGTGGCCCATGAAGTCGAAGGCGGAGTGGAAGCCTACCAAGGCCGCGTGCGGGCCCTCGGGCATGTCATGGATCATTCGCAAGCACAAGGCCTCGCGCTTACCGATTTCCGCATAGTTCAGGTTCAAGATTTTGATCGCCACCTGTCTCCTCCGTGGATGGAAGGTGTCCTCGGCGCAAATGATCTGTGCGAATGTCCCTCGCCCTATTGCACGAATAAAGCGGTACCGGGCCAGCATTAAAGGCAAATGCGGTCCCAACCGCAAGGTCCCGTCATCCGACGTGAACAAGTGCGTCTCAGAAGTGCTGAAGGATCTGGGTCGCCGCTTCTCCCTGCTCTCCCGTACGTGCTCGTAAACCCTAGCCAGGCCCAGAGTAGCCTGATACAGGAGCGGGGGAGCCTCGTGCGCCCGGACCCTGTACCCCCTTGACTGTTGGTCGACAAGGTCTTTGGTAGCACTGCTACAGCCAGTCCCATACCGTGTGAAGCCCTGAGGAAGTACCGATGCTTTTCGTGCAATGTTATTACGCTCTTGCACCGCGGAAGCGCCTCCATCGATGAGCCGGGCCGGTAGCGAAGGTGGTGCGGACAAGGGAAGCGGAGGAGGGGAATCTTGGTCCTCTTCCATTATAGTATCCCTGTGCCCGGCTACCCAAACGCAACAGATTCACGACCGCGTCGCGCCATTCATCGAGCTTGCTTTCGGGCGCCTCTACGGGTCGAGAGAAATGACGGAGAGGAAATGGGTTCATGCGCGGGGTACGAGAAAGCACGATCAGCCAAGACTGCGCAACAGTGAGCGAGAAAAATACCCACGATTTACGTCGGGAATGCTTCCCTGTTGGTTGTGCCTGGCTTCTGCGATTTTTCAATGCACTACTTCACGCGTGGTCACGAACATCGATATTCGTGTGTGGATGCGATTTTAAGGCAAATTGCCTCCCATGATTGAGGGGGTGTTTCTCGCTCGAGGAGGTACCATGGCAAAGGAAAGATCAAAGTCGACGGCAATGGAGAGGCTAATTCTCCTCGAAAAGGAGCTATAAATTAAAAATGAATGCTTTCAGTTTTAGAATCTCTCCCCCTCCCCCCAATACCTCGCGAGGAGAAGCAAGTCCGCAGCCTGCCATGGCACTTTTTCGCGCAACACCCCATCCACGTCCCTTATCCTGTACACGTTTCCATCCACGCATTTCACCAACAGGCAGGCTTCAGTCCCGTCATCGCCTACGTAAAATTAAACCAAATACGATATCAAAAGGTTATAAGGTACTTGCTGACGAATATTGTGACGAGATAATGTTAAGCATCTCAAAAATAACCCGTTACAGTCGCAAAGCATTACATTCCCTCGACACGTAACGCGATCCTCGAGAACGTACCTTTTGAAACCGTATTTTTTTCGCTCGTAGAACAGATCTGTCTTAGAAGCGCCGAGATTAACGATCTTAGGGCAGCCGTCGCGGTCTTTCTCTTCTTGCGTGCACTCCCGGCAATAGTAAGCGTCTGAAATGCCTGGCCCGCCACATATCACGCATCGACCCTCGTAAGAGCCGTAGTTGCCTAAGAATTTTAGTTGCGATTACCGAAATATATAAGAAATACAATCTTTACGTCCAAAACTTGCCGAGAAGGAGCAAAGTCCACAAGTCCGAGTCCGCCACACGTATCCATACGACTTCTCGAACCATACAACTTACACTCGTCGCAAATCCGGACTAGGGTGGAGGGTCGGACGTAACTATCACAAATGACACATTTTCCGTCGCACTGTATGAGTGATTAATGAAGATGCACCGTGAGTGTTGCTCAAATGAGTGCGTTTACCGGTCTTCATCGTTTTGAAACTCTTATCCAGCAAGACTCACCTTTTCACATAATCGACCGATAGCAATACCCGGCTGCTTCCGGCACATTACCAGATCTATTGCACATGTTCAAGAAAACACCAGTTAGTATTTTTCTGATCCCAGCAGGATGGGTTGAGGCAGCTAGTTGTTCCTCTCCGCTCTCGGTCACCAAATAAGCAACGACGTACCTGCATGGTGCTTGGCCATCTAAAACAAGAATATATTCCGAGAAGAAGAATCACGGTCGACCTGATAAGCTTCGTAAACGTTTCGAGATTAAAAGACCAAATGAGAGGATGTGAAATAAACATTTTGTTTCATCAGCCTGAACCGTACCACCGGCCATACTACTCATTTGCCGAAAACGACGTGGCGTGCGCGACACGGAGGGTTCCAACCCGTGTAAGGTGTCAGAAGATGATGGCTAAGTGTTGCAAGCTTTGCATAGGTTCATGAGAAGTAGCAAAAGGCTCGCTATCGAAAACGTGAGGCCGCGGGGCAATGATCCCCTCTGGCGAGCAAGAGCGTCCCAGTTGGGGGGAGGTTATCCTTGCTGCGTACAAAGTATCGACGTCTTTAACGATACCTTACCCTGCTTCGCTCCGACAAAGCAGAAAAATGATTTATAGAGACAAAGTGTCGAATTATGAAAATGTCGACGGCGATGGGGAGCAAGACTTGACCGCGCTTGGGTTTTTGTTCGATGCGGCGGCCGCCAAGGCGTGGGTACGGCATAAATTTCAAGCCCCAACGACCGGCCCTTTTGATTGCCATGCCGAAGATAAGGATCTGAGAAGCTCGATTGAGGTAGAAGTACAAGTTATAGCCGACGAAGATGGACCAGGAGCCCTGCAAACAGGCCAGCGTACGTGGCCAGCAGCGCCCTTTTTAGCCCAATACCTAGTCGAGCACTGGGCTGGAATAACATTTGATCGCAAGTGCGAGGTCCTGGAGCTAGGGGCTGGTTGTGGACTGGTGGGACTTACTCTGGCGCAGCTTTCTGGTGTCGATACCATCATTATGACAGATCATGATCCCGGTTCCTTGAAGCTGATCCAGGAGGGCATATTTCGTAATCAACATCGGTGGCGTGACGGAGTGCGTTGTGAAATATCGCACATGGAATGGGGGAAAGAACTCAATCGACAGATAGTGTCACTCGTAAACATAGAACGCGTCAATGCAGAACATGGCAGTTGCAAGGAAGGCATCATGCTTCTCCTCGTAGGCAGTGACCTAGTGTATAGTTTGGACGTGGTGGAAAGCTTGTTCAAGACTGTGGCAGACCTGTTTCGTCATCGAGACGAGAGCGGAAGAGGCAGAGGCCAGTTTCTGCTCTGCGGAAGCTTCGCATTAGGCGATGAAATAGAAAAGAGGGTTGCGGAGGTGACGGAGAGGCTGAAGCTTTGCACTGAAAGGTTAATTCTTGGCAGAGAGGATGAGAGGAGGGGCATGTGGATAACTAAATATAACCTAGCTTAGTGTTCATGCCAATTAGAAATCAGAGAAAATCACTTCGTTCTGCAGGTTGCCAATCCTCTGCATTTTTTTAATTAGTCTGTCGGTTCTTCAAAAGACATGCTATCATACATTTTCAAGGCACCCCCTGGGATGTCTAGATCAATTAATTTCATGGAAGTCGTCTCAATTTTCAGACTGCCTCACGCGGCAGTCATCATTAAAAAAGAGCGCACGCCTGTCTCTACTCTAACTAACTTCGATGTACACCAACCAAAGTCCCTCCCTCCCTCCAGCCTTGGGACCGTCCCGCGCGCCCTTGGCTTTTGGGGGGAGCTCGACCCTCCGAACCCCCGCCCTCTACTCGACAACGCCAATGTTCAGCATCTCTCTCAGCTTCTTCAACGCCCGACGCTCGCTCTTACTGACCACCGCGGTCGACAAGCCCAACTTCCGCGCCACTTGCGGGCGAGATAGGGGGCTGTGGCCCTTCAAGCCGTAGAGCAAGGACAACACCTCCATGTCCTGCGGCGAGAGCTCCTGGGCAGCTCGGCGCAGGAACATGCCAAGCTCCCACGCCCGCTTGCTCTCGTCTACAATTTCATAAGCGGGCCGAGTCGTCTCCGGGTCCACACCAAACAGCTCTGCGCGCCGGCCGCCCACACCCAAGTCCCCCCTGGCCCCGGCCCCCTGCTTGCCTGCGCCCACCGCCTCCGCGATTACCTCCTGTGCGGGCCCCATGCGAGTCACGCGGCGCATCGGCCCAAGTCGCGGCCGTCGTCCCGGGCGAGGGAGTGGCCTTCGGTAGAGGGCGGCTTCGGCAGCCTCCTCAGGGTCCTCCTCCTCCCCTTCCTCGGCCCCGTGCTTCCATTCCCCGTCATCCTCTTTAGCCTTGACGTCCTTCCATAAAAGCTCAGGTGGAATTTCCGTCGTGGACACAGGCCGAGAGCCTCCTAGTCCCGATGCTGCGGCCGGCAATGCCCCGGCGGTCCCGGCAGGCAGGAGGAAGCTCGCGTCGCCCCGCCCTTGCGTGCCCGGTGGCAGCCGCATCGAAGCGGCATTTCGTGTCGACGAGGGGGTCGCATCAAGATGGAGTTCTTTCCGTGCCGCCGTGATCATGGCGGACATGACATAGAAGTAGGAGAAGGCACGGAAGGTGGCCCCGGTCGCCTCGGCCTTGCCCCGGTCGTACCGCTCCAGCGCTTGCATCGCGCCCCTGTACCCCTCCTGCACTAGCTCTGCCTCGTCCACCCCGAACGTGGCTCCGTACTTGCGGGCCAAGGCGGCAATGAGGGAGTGCATGGAGACGAGGATGTAAGACCGCGCCCTGAGACCCAGCTTGTAAAAGGCCGCCGCCTCCTCGGGAGAGAGGCCCAGCCGCGCCGCGAGCATCCTGGTCGTGATGCCTCGGGCTCCCTCGCCAGGGGCCGACTTCTCGACCATCTCGGCCCGGACTTTCTCCATCCCCATCACCATCTGGGCGAGTGCCAAGAGCCGCTGCTCCTTGTCGAGCCAGACGAGTTGGTGGGCCGCACGCGGGCGAAGAGAGGGCAGGCTGCTTCCCCCCCCCGAGCCTGCAGCTTCGCCGGGCCTATCAAGCGCCGGGGGCAGCCGGTCCGCCCAGTCGAGCATGACGTCCAAGTCCGCCGAGGGCACGTATAGGTCCACCGTGTGAGGTCGAGAGGGGGGGGTGAGCCCGGGCGCCGCGCTCTCTCCATGCCCCCGGGCGCCGAGACGGGAACGGGGGCCATCACGAGTCCTTAGGCCCGCTTCGGTCGGGGAAGGGAGCATGTAGCGGGTGGCCACGTTGCCCCTCTCTTCATGCGCCCCGCCCTGGCCCTCCACACGGAGCTGCCTCTGGCGTCGACGAGCAGCCTTCCGAGCTAACCTTGCCTCCCTCCCCGCTGAGGCCTCAGTAATGTTCCTCGCCACCGCCGCGTGGTCTCCCTCATCTTGCCATGGAACTGTCTCGTCCGCTACGCGAGTGGCGCCCAGCGAGGAGTGCGAGGCTGATTCCCAAGCCCGACCTGCCGCTGTCCATGTCCATGGCCGACTTCCGCACGCGACATGGGATTGATATGGCAGTTGTGCAACGAAGGCAGCACCTCTGGGAAGAAGCATGTGCAGCAGCACCACATACAGGAAAGGCCCGTTGAGGGACCGGAACATTCCATGTGAAGGAAGCGGCGCCTTGTGTAAGACCCGCTGTGCTGGCACTCGAATGCGCGTACATGACGGCGCAGATGATCTTCGACGCTCCTCAGCCCTTTGCCGTCTCCTTCTCATGTCCCCCGTCCTATGCTAATGCCAAAAATTGGTGTCGTTTTGGCCCTGGTGTGGTATGTCGACGGCCTCAACTTGCTGTACACGAGCCTCGTCGTCCGAGCCCAGGGGCCCCTAAGGGGGTAGATAAGGGGAAGGTTAGTGGGACGCACAAAACGGTGCACTGCATCCACGCGTTGCCAGTCACAAGTCCACTTCACAAAGAAATCGGAAACTGGCAATTCACACGGTCATGCACACCATCCCGACCAGCCCCTCCGCGGTGTGCGAGGCCAACTCACGCTGTCACAGACCTGGCACGGCCCCTCCCTCCCTTCCGGGCGGCCAGCACCACCACCCACGACTACGCGTGTCCGCGACACGGCGCTCAGGCCAGGAGGCAGCGTTTGTTCGTGTCGGACACGCTGGGACATTTGATGCACGATGCCTTAGAGGTGGTGCGTGGCAACTGTGTGGTGTACGGTACTTGTCGCGAGGGGAGTGCCTCACTACGGCATAGCGGGTGGTGGGGAGGCCTCGCTTTCTTCTTAGGCTTTCGCGGCCCGGCCTGTGTTCGTCTGACCACTTGGACGGAGACCAGGGCTACGAGATGCTGGATCGGGTTGTTCATTATGCACGGCAGCATTGATGAGTCTTGCAAAGCCGGGCATGGAGCTCAATTTTCGAGAACTTGATGTCGTGGGGGGGGGTTAAAGCCACTCCACACCGTCGTTTCCTCGCTCCTCATTCCCTTCCTTCCTCCCTTCGATGGCTTTCGTCCACAGGCACAAAATGAAGTACAGCCCAAACGTCTCCTCTTCGCGGCGTAAAAGTCGTAAGGCTCACTTTACTGCGCCGTCGCACATCCGACGGAAGCTCATGACTGCGCCTTTGTCGAAGGAGCTGCAGGCGAAGTACAAGGTAGGTGATGGGGCATTGAGCTCACACACTTAGCCATGAATGACAGAGAGCATCAAAAATGCTTGCAGACTTCGATAGCCTCCAAGCTATGATAGAGGGGCGCTTCGGCGCTCAATATGTTAGGAATGTCGGCTTCACGTCGTAGCGCGCCCTTTGTGAACTGATGTTTGCGCAGGAGAAGTTGAATGCCAGACTACCAGATCTCACTTCATTTTTTAGGCACGAATGCGCCCACTTGTTCGATGGTTATCAGTGTGAGGCGCAATTTAAGGAGCCTTCTGTGGAGTCATGAGCTGAGTACACCTCTCACCTCTCCCCTTTTATTAATCTCGACCACAGGTGCGATCAATGCCTATCCGGAAGAGTGACGAGGTGCAAGTGGTGCGTGGAGTCTTCAAGAACCGTGAAGGAAAAGTGACAGCGGTATACCGGAAGAAATTTGTAATCCACATCGATCGCATCACCCGGGAGAAGGCGAACGGGGCGACTGTTAACGTGGGCATCGACGCGTCCAAGGTGCATATCACCAAGCTGAAGATGAACAAAGCACGCAAGGAAATTTTGGAGCGCAAGGCACGCACTGGAGCCGCGGGGAAGGGGAAGGTAACGGAGGCCGAAGTTGGATCTAACATGGGTGGCGTCGATTAGAGTTGAGAGGCACAAGGAAAGGATGAGTCATTCCTTGCGCTCTCCCTGCCATAGCTACGGCAGCGATGAGATTTGTAGAGATGAAGGCTCCTATTTTTTGACAGTCATGATATCTCTGATAACGTGTGGGGTGACGGTGAGAGCAAAGGAATTGTTTGTTTTTCATTCTCTTTTTCCAGCGCGAAACTCACTCAGCGAAGAATGACGTGAAGAATAAAATGATTGTCGGGAAACGACGTACTTCGTTTCAAGTTATCAGTTGTTGCGCGCGCACAATACTAGATGGGCGCCTGGCAGAAATTTCCAACACATGTCCGTTGAACTTTCAAGTCTTGCTTTCGTAGTCTTTTTTATTTGATCAGTAATTGGTGTAGACTGCGTGTGAGAATCGCAGTTCTTGCATGACGTTCTTACCAGGATAATACATTCCCATGAAGCTTGCCTTCCTCATGCGTGGCTTCATGTGGAGGATACAAGGCCCCGGGTGACTTCCATCGGAGCGTAACACGCAGTATCTCCCTTGTACTGATTCTGAAGACAGGCAACGTCATTCAACAACGCATTTTTTTTTCTCATTATATTTTTTGTTGAAAAACAGCACATGCGTGGCTATCTCCATCCCAAACAAGGCTGCTCAAGCTCTGTGAAAGACGCCATCCCATCCATCCCAGGAGTATCAGAGCACGACCATGGCAACCTCCCCACCCAGTGCCCCAACTGCCTTCACCCTCTTTCGTGCCTTTCCGATCACGGAGGGATGGCTGCACGACGTTTATATGGCCATTGAATCAGTGAATGTTCTGGGTTGCGGCGTGTATGGGTATGTGACTCTCCAGCTTGCTGCAACGCATGAGGAAGGCTGCTCACTGGTCTTTCCGGCACGAGTCGTCCCTAGGAGGGGCGTGCAACAAGACCACGTCCTGATGGCTGAGACAGCAATGGTACTTTTAGATATTCAGATAGGTAGTAGCGTTAAAATAGTGGTGTGCGGAGTGGGAAAAGGCTCAGGCGCCCCTCTCCAGCTGATTCCTTTCTTTGAGGACTCGCCGCAGCTCCCTTGGACCCTTGTTGAAAGGTCTGCGCGCAGATTGAAATCTCCTGGCGATGCAGAGAGTCTCGTCTTGATACGCTACTTGAATTTGATTCATCCGTACCGCACGACCAAGACAGGCAAAAGAGACAAAGGGGAGGTGACCGAGAGGATGAGGAATGGGTTGCGCTCCGTGGACGGAGCGGAGGAATGCGGAGAGGACCGTGCGAGAGGGAGCGAGGAGGATCTGCAATCCAGAAAGTGCAAGCGTCTGGAAGAGTTCCACATAGCAGCACTCCAGCAGATCTTGGAGGTTGTGGCACAAAACCAGAGCAGGCGTGACGCTTTCAGGATTGGAGGCCTGCTCCTCTCTGCCCCGAAGGGGGGAGGGAAGACTGTTTTCGCGCAGAGACTCCGGCAGCTGCTCCAGCCAAGAGTAAAAATGATTTACATGACGGGTCAGGATGTACTGGGGGCGTTAATGGCCTCAGAAAGCGGCGCATGGGAAGGAGGAGTGTGGACAAGTAATGGGGGAATAGGAGGGGAGGAAGAGGTGCACTTGCGGGAAAGGCTGGGCCTTGGAGAGGGAGATGACGCACAAGATGTGGTTCTGTTCATCGACGACTTCGATGAGCTGCTTTCGGGGAGAGAGGCGGGGATCTCGCAGGAGGACGCGAAGGGTGCGAGCGGTCCGGATGTGGACGGGAGACAGGGGGGAATCGGCGAGCAAAGCCGTGGTTTGAGACGGCTGCAAGAGCTGCTGGGACGGTCTTCAGAGCGAGGCCGCCTTCTTTGCTGGGTATTGGCGACACGGGAGCGAGTCCGCGGTGAGGGAGGCAGCGGGATGGGCGGTGCGCCAGGGTGCCTGATGCGGCTCCAGGGGTCTCTCTTTGACAGGGTCCTGATGCTGCCGGCGCCCGACCTACGCGGGCGCGAGGCCATCCTCCACGTCCTGGTCCCTCGATTGGCCCCCGAGCTGTTGGAGGGTCTACCGGAGGGCGAGGGCGAGGGGCAGGGCAGGAATCGACTCCTACAGCGCGTGGGGGGGATGACGGCGGGGTTCCTCCCGGGGGACCTTGTCGCGCTCACGCGGGTGGCCGCACTGCACGCGCAGATGGGGTCTGCGACAGGGCCCGATGCTTGCGAAGGAGAGGGTGGACCCGTGGACCCGTCGCAGGCGTTGGCGAGGACGTTGTCGGCCTTCGGTGCCGCGCGTGGACGCGTCTCGGTCGCGGGGTGGCAGGGCCTGGCCGGAGGGGGCGAAGCATTAGGGGCCAAGTGGACAGACGTGGGGGGATATGAGGAGGTTAAAGCCCGCCTGAAGAGGCTCGTGGAGTGGCCCTTGCGCTATCCTGACACCTTCGCACGCCTGGGCTTGCGGGAGCGTCCCCCCCCTCCACCCTCCTCCCCTTCCTTTCTCTCTTTCCCCGCCTCACCCGGACCCTCGCCCTCCTCGTCCCCATTTGCAACGGGCGGCATCCTCCTGCACGGCCCCAGCGGCTGTGGCAAGAGCCTCCTGGCGCGCGTCATCGCGGCGGAAGTGGGCGCCAACTTTGTGGAGCTTCCGGCCTCCGAGGTGTTTTCTCCTTATCTCGGCGACAGCGAGGCCCGGGTCCGCGATGCTTTTGCACGGGCCCGCCGAATGACACCTTGTATCCTGTTTTTGGACGAACTGGACGCTATGGCGGAGGGTCGCGGCATGGGCGGTGAGGGCGAAGGAGGGCCAGGGAGTGGGGGAGTCTATGCGCGCGTGCTCTCTACGCTTCTCAACGAGATGGACGGCGTCTCAGGACAGCAAGAGGGCCTGCTGGTCCTAGCAGCGACCAACCGCCGCGACGCAGTGGACGAAGCGCTTCTGAGGCCGGGCCGGCTGCAAGAGTCGGTGCTCGTCACCTTTCCGCGACCCGACCTCGATTTCCTGTCCATTTTGGAGGTCGCCACCCGGCGCACGCCCCTGCATGCTGACGTAAATTTGGACGAGCTAGTGACACAGGTTTTGAAGCCTCATGCACTTTCAGCAAAAGGAGGCGGGGCAGCCAGGGGCCAAATAACGCCTGCGGTTCTGGTGGCTTTGTGCCGTGAAGCAGCACTGGCTAGCTTGCGCGAGACGGGTGACATGGAGCAGGCAGGGGCTAATCTCCACGACGCGGAAGTTGTCGTGCGACAAAAGCACTTCATGACGGCGGCAGCCAAAATATTCTCAAAGTAAACGGGATAAAGAACGAAATCGCGTAAGGTGCGAGCACCAGAGTTCCGACCCTATTATTTGTCGTGTGTTGAGTTTGTCACACAGAGTGTGCAGCGCCTCCCCGGTCCTCACCCGTGACACCCCTTTTCTTGCAACGTAAAGCGTTGGGCGGTGGTCCGCTTTTGCGAAAAATGGAATTGATGAGCGGCGTGCCTGAGTTGACCTTGCATATTTGCGTGCGGGGCATGCTGGCATGAATTTAAGACCTGTTTTTTTGTGGTCGGGGCCGCTACATAGCAGAAGGGGGATGTCTCTCACGAAAGCAACCTGGAGACAACGGTGCCCCGACCACGCTCTTGGAAGTGGGCATCTGTCTTGTCTAATGTACACGTACATTGTCATGGGACGGCACTCACTCTATTGGATAGTTGCATAGCATACCCTCCACATTTCTTGCATTGCATCTTGTGAAAAAAAAATTGGGGCACTGCTGCCAAAGCTTGTTGGAAGAAGAACCTGGAGAAGTTCGCACCAATTCTTTTCGCGACTTCGCACACATCGCACAGGTAAAAACGCTTTCTCGGACAATGGAGGGCGAACAAGAGGGTATCATGAGAGGGTCCGCCGGTGCCTGGAATTTATCTGCTCATCCAGTCTGCCAGGGTGTGGACGACCGAGGGGACCTCCTCCCAACACACGTCCCGCCGGTGCCAGCTACAAACGGTGCGCCCCCCGCCGGAGGTGATGTAGACACGAAGGTTCCGATTCCCACAAATGTTGGCGGCGTTTTAGTTGGAGGTACAGCGGAGAACGGGACGCCTCCAGTTCACGACATAGCCACGGAGGGACCGCCGTCGGCCTCAGCGCCCACAGCGCCTGCGACGGGGCTTTCCGAAAGTATCGGTTCCTCGCCCGGCAGCCGGCTTGGCTCGCAGACTTTTCGAAAACTGGAGCCACGCGTCCTGCTCAAGTACCTAGAGCACCACGGTTTGACCGCGAAGCCGGATGCGAGTGTGGATGAGCTCGCCGCCCTGGTGGCGCGACACTTCTCCCGGGAGCCCGTCGACGAGGAAGTCGTCCTGCACTCTTTCTTCATGTCGGGAATGCAGGCCACCAATGTACTTGGCAAGTTCGAGAAGAAGCGGAAACGGGGTTCGGGCGGTGTAGGGGCCCACTATGCGTCCCACCACTACGGGGGAGGATCCGGGTATGCGCCGGCGCCGCGCAAGGAGGCCGGCCGCGGCCTTGGGGCCGGAGGCGCCGCGGGCGGAGGGAGCGGTGCGATCGCAAAGATGGATGAGGAGGTGGCCGCGCGCTTGCCGAATCAAATGATGGAGGACAGCACTGCAGGCTGGATCCTTGCTCGCGTCATCCAGTACGCGCCCGAGCGGGATACCTACCAGGTACGCGACGAGGACGACCACGCGAACGTGCAGGTGCTCCCCTCCGCCAACGTGATATGCCTCCACGAGGAGAACCTGCTCGATGTGCAGAAGAACGACACCGTCCTGGCGGTCTTCCCCGACACCACCAGCTTCTACCGCGCCCAGGTCACCAAGGTGCCGAAGCGCGCGCAGGGGGGCCTGGGGCCGCTGGAGGTGATGGTGAAGTTCGAGGACGACGAGGACGAGACAGGCCGGACGCCGCACCGGCGAGTCCCGGCCCGGCACGTCCTCAAGCTCTCTCAGGTGGGGAGGTTCGAGGCGGCCAATGGGATGGGCCGTGACGGGGAGGACTACGGGGACGGGGGGGGGAGGAAGGGCATGAGGGACTACAAAATTATGATCTCGCACGCCCTTCAGAAGCTTCCCAACTCCAAGGGGACCTTGAAAGAGATCTTTAAGATTATCGAGAATGATTTTCGGGACGAGCTGCAGTGGAAGATGGAGGGGGATGGGAAAAAGGGCCCTATCTGGAAGAGTCAAGTGAGGAAGCTCCTGGTGAACCCGCGGTCGGGCTTCATGTTCATCAACGCGGGGGGTGAGCGGGGGTCTCAATACTACGCGGCGGGCGGGGGCAGCGGAGGCTACTAGGCCTGGTGCGTCGGAAGGAGGAGATGAGGGGAGGGAGACGCATGGGGTGGTGGTGGGAAGGTAGAAGTGAGAGGGAAGACCGGCAGGCGGTCCGGCGAAATGGAGGAAGGCTAGTACGCGAGGGCAGGAGCAAAATTAAGCCATGTGCCACTTCTGTGCAGGAGGCCTCCGGTGCCTGTTTCGGTCCCTTGTTCTCGAAAGAAGCCAAACATTTGCATACCACCCGTTTCCGTCATGAGATTTGAATTCCTTTTTACTAGCCTAAGCGCGGCGTCCCGCTCATCATTTCGACTCCGCGTGAACCATATGAGCCACGTACTCCCCGATCGCTGCGCTCGCCGTCAGCCCGGGAGACTCGATGCCGACCAAGTTGAAAAAGTTGGGAAGGCCTCTCGCCGCCTCGTGGGTGATCACCCAGTCCCGCATGACCTCCTCGTGCTCGCGCTGCAGCCTGGCATGGATCCCGCTGGACTCAGGAGCGATGTCCTCGGACTCGATGAAGGGCAGAAAGGGCTTCACCGCGTCCACGAACTTGGCCTTGAGGTCCTCGGAAACGGACATGTCAAGTGAGGCCGCGCCGTAGTAGCTCTCGTTCCGGGCGTGGCTGAAATCCCCCACAGCTCCTTTTCCCTCCTTCCCTGATTCCCTCTGCGGCAGCCAGGTCTCCAAGGGCCCTAGGCGCATGCCGCCATACAGGTCCGGGGTCGTGTGCACGCCTACGGATCCCCGGATGGGCAAGGGGTAGATCAGGCGCTTTGGGTAGAGGGAGAGCTGCCGGTGGACGCGGAAGTAGACCCCTTTGGTCGGGTGCAGTCGGTACTGAGCCTCATCCACGTCGATGCCCGCCAAAGCAGAGATACGGCCACTACCTAGGCCCGCGCAGTTCACGACACAGCGGGCTTGGAGCGAGGTACGGGCCTTTACGCGGCGCTGGGGCCCCGACAGGTCCACCTCCTCGACGTCGACCTGGTAGGCCGGGATGCCCTTGTATTTGCGAAGCCCCACCACTTCCGCGTTCAAGGCCACGTCGCCCCCGTTCGCCAAAAAATCGCTTTCATAGTACTGCACCAAAGCTTCGCCGGCGACCAATCGAGTTTAGGTTGCACGGGTGAAAAAAAGAGTCAATTATTGCGATTTGAGAACTTGCGGCGATGCTCTTCCTCCGCCCCATACTCTTTCTACCTCCTCCCTGTTCTCGTCTTTCACCTGCGTCTTACCATGACTGTCGACAATACCGGACGTGGGACAATAAATGGCGGCCGGCGCCTCAACGTTTGGCTCCAGATCCCGAAGCTCGTCACGATTTACTACCCTTACACCCTGGCCCCCGGAACCCACCGCCGTGGCTAGCACCCGCGGAAGCAACCTGACCTCGTCCATATTTTTGGGTACGAGGAGTTTGCCAATATTTGCATGTGGTATGCTCTTCGCTTTGCACAATGCGTACATCATCTCATTTCCTTTTCGGCAAAGGCGCGCCTTGAGAGAGCCTGGCGGGTAGTAGACTGAGGCATGAATAACCTCGCTATTGTGTGAGCTTGATTCCCAGCCTAGTTTGGCATGACGTTCCACCAGTAGGACGCCCCTACCAATCTGCCGCTCGGCCAATGTTCTTGCTACAGAGAGCCCGACGGCACCGCCTCCAATGACGAGGATTCCGATCTCCGAGGCTGCAGATGTGGTGGCAGACGCCATAATGCTTCCCTCAATGCACCTCGTCGCCTCCAAGAAATCGAAGCTCCTGAACTTGTCTTTTATAAGGTGATGGTCAAACGGGGGTGGCGGGATTGGCGTGTGCGTAGGTGGAGTGCAGTTCAGAGGGAGGGGGGAGGTTGGCCTCCTTATCCGAAGCACAAGCCTGCCAAATGAAGCTGTGCGGGATCGCAAGCCGCCTTGCTTGACGTGCTCTCCCCAAACATGTAAATTAAATATTTTGGAAGTCCTTTTCCTCCCTCAAAATGTTATGTTATATTTGAGTGCATATTGTGAGTCCCACGGCGCAGAGCGACAGCGACAGCTTCTGATCGCCTGAACGTGATATGCGTTACCGGCTCGCAACCGCTTTGCCCGTGCTACTTTTTTCTCGACATGTTCATATAATAACTTTTTCCTTGTAATTTCACGGACGTTA
The DNA here is from genome assembly GCF_000240725.1 of Microchloropsis gaditana. Taxonomy (NCBI): domain Eukaryota; class Eustigmatophyceae; order Eustigmatales; family Monodopsidaceae; genus Microchloropsis; species Microchloropsis gaditana. The sequence continues at coordinate 38,472 of NW_005803948.1, forward strand.
GGAGCATTTGGAAGCTGTTGGACTGCCTCGAAATAATTTGAGGCCGTGTTCTCTCTTTTTTACTTTTGCTGAGGGCATGTGCGCAGGACACCGACCTTGCCTGCCAAAGTAGCCACAACATTATCTTTTTGATATTGCACGGAATTGCAAAGACGATTAAATATGAGCGGGCCGTCGGACGGACCATCCTTTCATGGTGTCTCGGTCTTTGGGAGCGTGAAAAGGAAGACTTCGGTTCCGGCGCCGACCTCGTCGTCGCTGCCAAATCCCTCCGTCCAACGCGCATTGCAGGTCGCTCAACGCGCTGTCGAGCTCGACGAATGCGGTCGTGCCGAGGAGGCGTTCCCACTGTATCAAGAGGCTGTCGCTCTTTTGCTTGCTGCTGTAAAACAAGATAGGGCTGGCAACGATCAGATCAAACGGGCGGCCAACAAATACCTTACCCGAGCGGAGGAAATCGATCGACTGTTGACCCTGAGAAAGCAACAAACCAAGGAATCACCAAATTCGAGGCTGAAAAAAGACGCTCGTTCCAATAACTTTCCACTTGCATCGACAAAAGGCCTCGAGAAGGGGCGTGCCTCGGCGGCGGTCCCGACGGGGTCTCGAATGCCCAGGAGGCCCGACGACTACGATTACACGGGGGGGCGGGCAAGGAAAGGCGAGGGGGGGGCGGCAGTAAGCCACGGGTCCGTGGGCCGAGCAGGTGGTATGGGTGAAAGGAGTGGGGGGAACACTCTCAGTTCAACCGGTGCGCGTCCAGGGCGAGCAAGCGACCTGGAAGCGATTGTGATGGAGGAGATGCTTGACAGGTCACCCGGGGTGACCTGGGAACAGATTTCAGGTCTCGAGGATGCAAAGCACACTTTGCAGGAGGCTGTGGTGTTGCCAAACCTCCGTCCCGACCTCTTCAAAGGACTGCGTGCCCCCCCCCGTGGGGTCCTGCTCTTCGGGTAAGTTCTCTCCGTATTCATGTTGTCGTTTCCCTCCGGAAACTTTCATTCTTTTCTTTCTCATACAGTCCTCCAGGTACGGGAAAGACACTTCTAGCCAAGGCAGTGGCCAGTGAAACGGGCTTTGCGTTCTTCTCCATCTCTGCCTCTTCCCTGGTATCAAAGTTCCTCGGCGAGGGCGAGAAGATGGTTCGCGCGCTTTTTCAAGTGGCGCGCAGAGAGCAGCCATCGGTTGTTTTCATCGATGAAATAGATAGTATGCTGGGTCAGCGCAAAGATCAAGAACACGAAGCCACGCGGAGGCTCAAGACTGAATTTCTCGTGCAGCTCGACGGGGCTGGCACAGACAATGAGGACAGAATCCTGGTTATGGGTGCCACTAATTTGCCGTGGGCCTTGGACGAGGCTGTTCTCCGAAGGCTCCCAAAGAAAATTTTTATTCCGCTTCCTGATACCATCACTCGAGCGACGTTGCTCAAGAATCTACTGCAGAGCCAGAAGCACGCCCTTACGCCAGACCATCTAGGTGAGATTGTTGGTCGCACGGCAGGTTACAGCTGCAGCGATTTGGCACAGGTGGCCAAGGATGCGGCGATGGGTCCGTTGCGGGACTTGGATGGTCCAGTGCTGAGGACTGTAAAAGAAAACCAATTGCGCCCCATAAGCATGGCTGATTTTAACCACGCCATCTACGCTATTCGGCCCAGCGTCTCGCAAGGCACGGTGCAGGCGTTCGAAAAGTACATGACAGATAATGGGTACATTCGACACAGTTAATCCAAAATCCAATGTAGATAAAACTACGAACGATAGCATTACCATGAACCGAAGTAGAAAGGTGTTGAAAAGGCTCTCATGCTATTTTCTTTCTGCTGCGCACATAGCTCCGAAGGGCGTCAGCTGCCTTCAAGTTGCTGGGAAAGGTTCCGCAGCCCACAAAGCACGTTCCGGGATCTCCGCATGATGATAATGAAAAATGCGCGGAATTGCTCTCTCTCATAACATGTCACTATACTTGCCCATAAGAGTTTTCCACGTGTGAGATGTCAACTACGAGTTGCAATATCTCTCTCTCACTTCCACCACACAGCTCTATGCCGTCACCTCAGCACACGCCTTCTCGCTTAGCGATCCCGGGAATCCTATTTTTCGGAATAATTTCCTTCACCTTGGGCGATTATAATTTGCGTGGCACACTTAATTCTAACTTAGATTGTAATGTTGAAGGGGAGGAAGTAGAGAAAGGCGTTCCGGACATCATTCCTGTCAACACAACGTCCGCAAATACGAGCACAACTATGACCAGGGAGCTACAACTGACAAGCGTGCAATCATTCATCAACAGCTATGAAGTAGGGAATCGATTCAATGACACACCGCCAGTTGGTGTCACAGGGCCCGTTCCAGAAGGTCGAAATCCCCAAATTGCTCATTCACCGGCCTCTGGTGGCGGCCCCGGTATAGTGTTCGGTGGGAACTCGCAGCCTGGTGCTCCAGGCATAGCAGGCGGTGGGATAAGTGGACTTGGTACGTAGCAGGCATCATCTACACGTCTGCTTTCAATCGCTCACAAACCTCGCTGCATTTTGCGAAACAAAGCCAACCAGCCCGGTGTTGGGACAGGTGGTGGTGGGATAGGAACTGCGACGACCGGCTTAGGCACGACAGCCGGTTCTATAGGCGGGGCTCCCGCAGGCTCCGGCTTCGTCGGTCCGTCGTAAGTATTTCTCGTTTCGCGCAATGAGCTTCTGTTCGAGCAAATAATAAGCTCGCGTACAAACGATTACTCACAAATCCTAAAACGCATTCCAGGGGGCTACCTGCTCCAATCGTCGAGCCAGGTGGTGTGGGTTCTGTTCCTGGCGTGGGAAGCAGTGCCGGCGGTATTTGATGGAAGAGAAGAAAACAGCCAATCACTCACAACGGTGTGGAATTGAAAACACTGAATGGAGTATGGACTCTTCAAAGTTTAGTGTTGCATCACTCCACTCATGGCTCTTTGTCGCGACAGTTTGAGTCAAACATTGATTCACTTTAGAAAGTAATAGACTGCATTAAATTGATACAGACGTCTTAAACAAAGAGTGATGACGAGTATTTTAAGTGGATGTCCGTGAACAAGGACGCGTAATCCCAGATGAGAAAATCGTCAAATTATATGTCTAGCAACAATTGTATGCCATCCTTATACTATAACGCCTCTCAAAATAATTTTTGCTCGGACCAACACCAACATCCGTCGTACTTTTTATTATGTAAATAATGGATAATCAATTGGTCCCCCTGGCAAAGTGCAGATAATTTAATGGTAGTACCGAGATACGGCAAGGGAGCAGTCGGAGCATCTATGACTACAGACCTACGTATGGTGCTACTCTTTGATGACAGGGCACATACAACTTTTTATGGGCCAACATCGTTGAGTATGGCATTTCTCGATTGAACCTCCCGACTGGCCCATACACATATTCTACTACAGACGCTGTTGCTACGAAAGGTAACGTGCCACACTTCCAACAAGAAGCACGCGAATATTTTATTCGGTGCTTCCCATGAGCGCTTACATCAAGATTGGCCAACGTGACGCATCAACCAGTTAATGAAGCCCCCACAAACCTCATATTTTTTTGGCAGGTCATGCTTTTGCGGCATTCTTTGCGTTTGATCCGTACATCGTCAGCGCTTTGCCTAATTCTGATTTTCCTTATCGCCTGGATGTACAAGAATGATGCTAGCTTACGTGGCGCCTTAAAAGCACCACAAACTCGTGCACATGAAATGATGAGCACAATTGCGATTCCACGTGATCATATTAGTCCTCAAACCGCCTCGAGGAAGCTGCAGCAGACAGTTTTACGGGCATACACAAACTTGTTCCGGAACAGCAGCCGTTTTGTTACCAATACGCCTGAAGGTATCTCAGGGTTTTTCCCTCGTCAAACTCAAATACCGAATAATTCAGGATTGGAGAACGGGCGAGGTGCCGTGAACGGAGGACGATCAACGCCTCTCACTCCTAGCATTGCGGGCGCTCAGTCTTCAAGTCTCGGTGAGCATGATATGTGCTTGTTATATATAACTTGATGTGCTTGATATGATTTTAAGCCCTGACCTCAAACCAAAGGCGGCCAGTCTGGTACAGGAGGCGGCGGCTCCGGCGTTGGTGCCTCGACTACGGGCGTTGGGTCCACGACAGGTGTAATTGGACAAGCACCGGGAGGCGCAGGCATTGTCGGACCATCGTAAGTGTTTTTCCCACGAAATCTGTCAAGGTTCGATGGCTTTTGAAAAAAATGCTAACTCTGACCAGCCTGTACACATCCCAGGGGTCTCCCTGCACCTGTCGCCGCACCCGGAGGACTTGGCTCCTCAGGCGTTGGAGGAGGAGGAATCTAGAGAGTAGCATAAAGAATACACAATATTTTGTTTCATCTTTTATGTACATAAGCACACTTGCCAACATCATTTAACACTAGTTTTCCGAGCTCAGCGCAGAGGTGGTTTACAATCATTCTTGTCCTGTTCAAGCATGTTGACCAAAAAGTCCGCAACACACGACGGACACGCAAGGCTTATGTGTGCGTCGGACCTTTGTTTATTGACACTACTTTCAGGGCCATATTTATTAGACCTAATGGCTGCTTGGTACTCTTGGCACAAAATTTCTGCTGTTAAATGCAGAGGTCTGGCTAGACTTGTCAACTTGCTTGCCAGCGATGGCACGAAAACCTGAACTAGCTCGGCTTGGTTCAGCACATGTCCGCAACTGAAAGCCACGACACGAAATCTCCCTACCACTCCCTCCGAACTCCGCCCGTTCGCGAAAGCTCTTGAGTATTCAGAGCCCCGCTCTTCATCTAATCGGTCGCGCGTGTCGCCGCCTTCATAGCTTGGAGACCGATACGCAGCTGCCAGTAAGCTCTCAACGGGAACCTCGACGCGATTGGAGGCTGCTTGACCCCGCTCGAGATGACTTATTTGCTGGCACACCGAGTCCCACAAAGCTGGGATTGGCATGGGGATGCGGAGCTGCGTTGGCTCTCGACCTCCCGTGCTCCATAAGTCTGTCACACCCAGTTCCTGCATCACAGAGCCATGCTCTATCACGTGTTCGGTCAGACGAACATAGAAGGAGGATGAGAAACGTAAAGGTTTCGACCCTGGCACCGTCAACCCGCCATCAGCGTCCACCAAGCTGCCTGGCGTGCCGGCATGGAGGATCAGGAGACTCGCCATGAGGGCCATGCCCATGTGCCAAACCCAAAGGCAGTCATTTGTGCTTATGGGACTTGTGACATTTCCGTAGGATACAGCGTTGCAGAAAGCGGGCGACAGTATGGCGTCTTCCAGAGGATTCGAAGGTAGTTCCATAGAGGCCCACGCCTGCAACAGGTTGATCGCCATCCGCTCACGGGTCGACAGCTTGTTGATTCCCCGACGCCGCAATACGTGGCTATGAAGCAGCCCCAAGAGCACCTCGACCGCCTGATCAGAGAGCTCATCGTCATCTCCATTTCCACCAGACACCAAAATTTCAATTATCTCCTCTAAACGCAACCTCAGTGCATCCTCCCAGTCGCCAGCTGCCTCTAGCAACAAAGCCGCGGCCCCAGAGTTCTTGTATTCCCCCCTCAGTGCTCGCATTAAGGTGGTTGCCGGTGTAAATCGCTTTTCCCGCGGAGAAGCGGCGGCGGCTGGCCCGTTGACGGTAACCTCGCAGCTCCATCTTGCAAGCAACTTCTCAAGCAGCACTTGAGCTTCAAACCCTTCCATTACAGAAGCGGATAGACCCACAGGACGCTTTGGCAGCCCGTTGTCTGTCGCACTGGACTGCGCAAAACGGCGCGCCTGTAAGGCTATGGGGGTGAAAGCGAGCGGCTCCGCGAGGATAAAGAGGACTTCCAAAAACATATCGGCGAGCATGCGATTACGCCGTTGCTTCTCCTTCCTGGCCTCCACCTCTTCCAAGTTCTCAGAGACTTCCTCATCAGTAGTGGAATAAGCCTCCTTTTGTTTTCGTTTCGGGTCCGAAACGTCAGCTTTCTGAGCAGTAGCGTCAACGGCCATGGCCAAACCCTCCACGACCCTGTCCCGTGGCGACCAAGCAGAAAAAAGCGGCACGCCCCGGACCTCTGCTCCCTCAGTCTCGCGATTGCATACTCTCACCATCAAGCGTGGGCTCATGGGCAGGGGCGGGGGTGGGTCTCGATTAGGCAGCGGGCCGGCCCCCACCCAGTACGACAGCTGGAGCCCAAGAGCTCCAAGGCAGGGTCGCGGTAGATGAGGGAGCTTTGACAACAGCCACTGGTATTGCTCATCGAGAAGCAGAAGCTGTGGGTCTGACAATAAGATATCGAGCTGGAGACGCAGAGGTAAAACCGCCCAAAGCACGGAACGGGCCGCTTGGATGATGCACCTCCCGGCCCCTACGCCGCACAGCCAAGCAACGTCGCAGCGGCTCAGCGGCATGAGCAAGCTCGCCGTCGACGAGGCCGATGCCGAGCCTGAGCTGGCAGGAGAGGGTGAGGGAGGTGAGGGCGGAGACCTGGCAGCAATGGCGCCGAGGCGGTCCAAGGTAGCGGAAACGCCGGGGACCCCCCCCCGGACCCAGCTGGCGAAGAGGGCCTCGGAGACCCGCCGTCGGGAAAGGAGGAGGGAGACCACCAGCTTCAAGCTGTAGTCGGGGCAGACCTCTAAGAAGAGCAGCAAGTCTTCCTTGGTCCAGCCTCCCGCGCTTGTTGTGCCCACCATCCACCGCACACAGCACAGCGCGATGCGGGCCCGGCCGTCCCTGCCGGATGCGAGCTCTGGATCCGCCCCCAATAATCGACGAAAATACTCGGGGTGCAGTTTAGGACCCTTAAGCAGCACCCCTTCTCTCTCACGAGCACCTAAAAGCAAGCTCCAGCCCAGAACCAGGGCGTCATCGACCCTGCCCTCCTCGCCCAGTCCCTCCACGAATTTCACTAATTCTCCGGGGGCCAGGGCGTGCGCTTGAAGGGAGGACGAGAGGGAGGAAGGTTTGGGGTATTGGAGGAGAACAAAGTCGCCTTGCTTTGCGGGCCGCGGTGAGGCGGGCATGGCCTCTTTTTTGTCGGCGACGAAGCGAAGGAAGAAGATGCTGCACTGGGACCAGACTCCAAGCGACCACGCCAGCAGCTGGTCGGGCCCGGAGTCAGCCTTCGGGCTTGCCCCATTCTGCGGCAAGAACATACGCGAGCGCGCTAAGCGTAGGACATCTCGAATGTCGGGTTTAACGGGGACCAGCCAGTCCAAGAAGCGCAGGGGCGCCTTGGTCGGGGATGGGAATGCGCGAGAGAGGGGTGTGACGGGACGTAGCCCGCCCTTATCAACGCCCTGATCCGTGTCCTTCTCGTCCGCCTCATCCGCAGGCAGTCTGTAGATCAAAAGCCAGAATGAGGAGTCAGCATCCTCCTCCTCACTCTCCCCGCCCTCGTCCTCGTCGGTGACCGCCTCCCAGCCCGCGGTCCCCCCCTGCAGTCGGCACGCCCCGACAGAGAGCACCAGGATCTTTTCGGGCATCACAGTCGCCTCCACGAGGCGGCTCACGCACATCGCTCCCCTCGTTCCGTGACCGCTTTCAGTTGGCGTTTCCAAAAGCTCCAGGTCCCTCGCCACAGCCATCTCGCAGAGTCGGCGACACGGTCTCCCGGCGCCCGGCCCACACGGGGCCTGCGCGCAGTAATGGACTTCCACCGTCACATTACGCCCTGCAGCGTCCAAGCGAGTCATTATTATTCCAAAGGCCCTCTGCTCCTGCCCCTGGTCGGCCCTGGGATTGGACTCCACGGCCGAGACAAGACTCGTGTCCTCCCACACCCCAGGACGGCTCCTGTCCCCGCCCCTCCGGCTGTCGTCTTTCTCCCACAACGGACACGGCGCCTCTGTCGCCTCGTTCCCGGTGTTGACGCACGAGTACATCCTGGGCAGGCGCGGAAGACGCTCAGGCGACAAGTGCGGGTCCAAGCGCGAGAGACACCAGACCCACAGGGGCGCCGCCTCCCCCCCCCGAAACCCGTCCGCCTGGGAAGTCGTCGTCGCAAGAATCCCGCCATTCCCCTCCCCGTCGGCATCCTTTCCTCCCTCTCCGCCTCTGCTCTTCGTCCTTTCACGGTGCGCTGGATGCGGAGGACGCCCGCCGGGAAGGGGCGTGGAGCGCGAGACAACCTCCCGGTCTGGCGAGAATCCGGACGGGCCCACGGAGGGCTCCCTGTAGGCGACCTCTGAGCGAGGACCGGAGCTGTCTTCCTGCAAGCCTGCACCACGGTGATTCCGGGAATGCGACGCGGAAATTGCCGGCGAGTCGATGGCACAGTCGAGCACGAGCCAAAAGGGGCGGCCGCTGGCCGTGGTCATGAGCAAGACGCGCTGCTCGGACACGTCCTCACTGCTGCTCTCGCTACACACGCCGTCCGCCCGCAGCGAATGGATCCGCAAGGCAGAGACACCCCCGAACGCGTCTGCCCCCCCCACCTCGCAAGAGGGCACGTACAAAAGGTCCACCTCTCTTCCATGGTCCATGTCGATGATGGAAAGCGCCCCTCGGCCCCCGCTCGTGCCCCCGACTAGCGCCATGCTACTGGCAGGACCTACCGGTCCCACGCTGCGCCCACCGAGCCTGCCCAGCGTCCACCATATGCAGCACTGCGGCACAAAGTCCCCCTCGGTGCTCGTGGACCCCAAGGAGATGGCTTTGGCGAAGCGCTCGGAATTCCCGGCGCCACCACTTCCAGCGCTCATGCTGCTGCTGCCCCCGCTATTGCCTGTGCTTGAATCCCCACCACTTTGCGTTTGGAAAGGGGCGAATGTATCTTTTTGGTACTTGGGCTCCAGGGACAAGTCGAACAAAGAGGGACCGAGCAGGTTGAGGCGGTGGGCTGCTCCCCTGGTGACGCCCCCCTCGGAATCCTCCCACGCTTTCTTTGACTTTGTTTCGGGGCGCACTTCCCCTCCAGGGCCGTTGCCCGTGTTGTCATGCGCATCTTTGGAAAGTCGCCTCGCTCTTTGGATGACCTGACGCGTCCTTAATCCGTAAGCAACTCCCTCGCGCGTCACGCAGAGCAGACGCCCTAAGTCCTTGCTCAAGGCCATGCACGCCATGACATCGCGCATATTCCCACTGTTCCCGAAATTGTTTGCAGAGTCGACATTTCTGGGTCGCCCATCACCTCTACGATCATTCCTCCTTCCCCCTGTAGGAAAAAGAGGCCACTCGTAGATATAGTCCCCCTCTTCGAGAACCGCTCGAGATCCCGATTCAGCCTTAAGCAACGGCAACCCGGCCCCAGATACGCGCAACAGCAAGCTTGGCTGTTGGGTAGTTAGAGCTAAAATGGCGATACGGGCGTCTACCTCGGGATGCTGCGCCTGGATAGCGCAAGATACCCTGAAGCTGCATGTGCGGGGCTGAGCCTGCCCTTGCGCCTGCACTGCTGAGCGGGGGAAGCAGGCTGAGTTACTGTCACACCAAGCATTAGCAACGTGGATATAACGTTCCAGTGTCATTAGCGGTCCCCCCGCTGGCTCGGCTACAACGCGTTCACAGCAACTTGATGGTGGTGGTGAAAGTGACTGTCCGGGAGGCTGTTGCCCTGATATTTCGATACTCACAGAGAGTTGCCGTCTTAGTGAAGGGGCACTGTCCGATGCACCAGATCCGATGGCTCTTAATTTCCCCATAGCATCTGCATTAAAGGGTGAGATAGAGAGTATTGATGTGAGGATAGCTTGCCCTCCACAGAGGCAGCTCCTGAGCACCAGGGGTGGAATCGAGGGGGCACATTCCATCATAAGCCGTTACCGGCGACGCGTCATCCTGTGGACCCATCGCCCACCGCCGGCGGCCCTACCGCTGCCTGCCCCGTCCCTTTCAGCCAATCAGACGACGCCATGCTTGAGCGCTTCGTGGACGTCCACGCTCTCGCCGGGAGGTGCCTTGCGTCGAGGGAGATCAGAGGGCGAAGGAAACTGTCTTCGTGCGGGCGCCTGGTTGGTTTTTTTAAATTATCGACGTTGCGGTGTACGCGTCGCATTTGTGTTCAGCCTGTGTGTTTACCACTGCAAGTTACTTCACCTAGAGGTCGCTGCCTCGTCATGCCGGTCATATCAGAAGCAACCAGCATGCGAGAGTGTATGACTATGTGGGCGTCAAAGTGGCATCGCATTCCACTATCACTGGGCAGATAATATGTGATGTCCCTTCATCAGTACTTGTGCATGAACCTGTACTCTATTCTTTCGTTTGGCCCTTCCTTCTTGTTTCGCACATCATGCAGTTTCTATAGAATGTGTGGTCCGGAGACCCCTGAATTTGAATTTGCGGAGGATGCACGCCCTTTATTACAGAACTTTTTATCAGGTCCTTCGCCACGAATTTGGTCACTGTCCACATAAGTGGAAGTTATACATACGATGCTTGATTGGACGAACTCATAATGTTACGTAAGTCACCAACCTCGAATCCTCAAATTGAACAGGTACTTTCTTCCTTCCAGAAGCACCGCCACTACAATGCAGAGAGTACGAAGCTGGGGTGAGTAACGCGCAGTATACTTAAAACTTTATTAGAAATTTCAGAAAGCATACACTTAGTCTTTAGTGGATTGATACCGTCCAGCCCAAGCTCACGTCTCCTCGTCCCTATTTCTCTCAGTCGCAGGTGCCCTCGTGACCGTAGGCCTCATGATGGCCTCGTCCTTGGGATCTGTGAAAGCCGAGGACGAGCCCCTGGGTACCGTGATTGGTATCGATCTGGGGACCACCTATTCTTGTGTAGGTGTCTTCAAGAACGGCCGCGTGGAGATTATCCAAAACGATCAAGGCAATCGTATTACTCCTTCCTACGTGGCGTGGGACCCTGAGTCTGGCGAGCGCCTGATTGGAGACGCTGCTAAGAACCAGGCCACGGTAAATCCGGAGAACACGGTCTTTGACATCAAACGTTTGATCGGCCGCAAATTCATGGACAAGACGGTCCAGTCCGACATCAAGCTGCTGCCCTACGCCGTGGTGAACAAGAATGACAAGCCCCAGGTGGAGGTGGAAGTGTCGCCTGGTGATCGCAAGCAGTTTTCGCCCGAGGAAGTGTCTGCCATGATACTTCAGAAGATGCGCTCCATCGCCGAGACCTATCTCGGCGAAGACGTGAAGCACGCCGTGGTGACGGTCCCCGCCTATTTCAACGACGCCCAGCGCCAGGCCACCAAGGACGCTGGAACCATTTCGGGCATGACGGTGCAGCGCATCATCAACGAGCCTACTGCCGCCGCCATTGCTTACGGTCTTGACAAGAAGGGCAAGGAGCAGAACATCCTCGTCTTCGATCTTGGTGGGGGTACCTTCGATGTGACCTTACTGACGATCGACAACGGTGTATTCGAGGTCTTGGCCACGAACGGTGACACGCATCTGGGTGGTGAGGACTTCGACCAACGGGTCATGCAGTACTTCATCAAGATGATTAAGAAGAAGAACAACGTGGACATCTCCTCTGATAAGCGCGCCGTTCAAAAGCTTCGCCGAGAGGTGGAACGTGTCAAGCGTGCTCTCTCCACGCAGCCCCAGGCACGTGTCGAAATCGAGGCCCTTTACGAGGGCATCGACCTGTCGGAGACATTGACTCGCGCCCGTTTCGAGGAACTGAACGTGGATCTCTTCAAGAAGACCTTGGGGCCTGTGCAGAAAGTGTTGGACGACGGCGACATGGCCAAGACCGACATCGACGAGGTGGTGCTGGTGGGCGGTTCCACGCGCATCCCCAAAGTCCAGCAGCTCCTCAAGGACTTTTTCGGTGGAAAGGAACCTTCCAAGGGGGTCAACCCCGATGAGGCCGTGGCGTACGGTGCGGCTGTCCAGGGAGGCATCCTCTCGGGTGATACCTCTGGCTTCACCCAGGACCTGTTGCTGCTAGATGTGACCCCTCTGTCTCAAGGAATCGAAACTGTGGGCGGAGTCATGACCAAGCTGATCACGCGCAACACTGTCATCCCCACCAAGAAGTCCCAGACGTTCTCCACCTACCAGGACAACCAGCCCGCCGTCCTCATCCAAGTGTTCGAGGGCGAGCGCTCCATGACCAAGGACAACCACCTCCTGGGCAAGTTTGAGCTGACTGGCATCCCTCCCGCTCCTCGCGGCGTTCCTCAGATTGAAGTGACGTTTGAAATCGATGCCAACGGCATCCTGCAAGTGTCGGCCGAGGACCGAGGCACAGGCAAGAGCGAGAAGATCACCATTACGGCAGAGAAGGGTCGCCTGTCTCAGGACGAAATTGAGCGCATGGTCCGAGAAGCCGAGGAATTCGCAGACGAGGACAAGAAGGTGAAGGAAAAGATCGACGCGAGAAATGGTCTGGAATCTTATCTCTACAACTTGAAAAACACTCTGGAAGATGAAGAGAAGGGACTTGCCGACAAGCTCTCTGCCTCGGACAAAAAGGAGGTCGAAGCGACCATCAATGAGGCCATGGAATGGCTGGAAGACAATGCGGACGCCGACACAGAGGAGTACACGAAGAAACAGAAAGAGGTTGAGACGATCGTGAACCCCATCCTGAAGGAGGTGTACCAGTCTGCTGGCGGGCCTCAAGGCGGCGCCGACGACAGCTCGTATGACGAGGAGCTGTAAAGGAAGCACACTGTGACCTTAATCGTGGGCGTCTTTCACGCGTGTTGTGTTAGTATCAAGGACTTGAGGAGGAAAACCCAAGAGACTCCATCGACCCATCTCGATAGACGACGAGGTTGGGCAGCGTCTGCAGTCCGTCATTTCCGGGCCTTAGGAAGAAGTATTTTTGAAACAGATTTTTTTCAAACAACTTCGTTTGTTTCTTGTTTAAGGGTGGTCAACCTTGTTTTTTTTATTTAGTCGTTATAGAGATGATTTTTCAGCACTCAAGAAAGGTCCGAGATGGAAATTGCTTCTCGTGACGCTATGCTCTGAGGAGTGGGGGCCGTAAGATCCCCTTGTTCCCGCCTTATTAGCTTGTCGGAGACATGCACCCACCCTACACGCTACTTCACAAAGAGCCATAGACTTCAAGCATTCGGGGGACAAGATGTAATCCGGTGTCTGAGCCCCGTCGAGGTCTTGGGACACGACGCAGGAGGCGGACACGTTGGGAAGGCTCGCCAAGGGAAGGGAAGCGACTCGCTCGGAGGGAGTTCGAATATGGCTATGGGTCCGTCCCCTCTCTTTACCCATCCCACTTTTTCACGGGCATGCAACCGAATGGCGTACCCTAAAATCCGTCTTCAACTCTGATGAGTTGCTTTTGAGTCGTGGCAATTTTTTGCCTAGTCAATTGAATATTGCTTTGCGGAAAGAGAGGCAAAAGAAGAAAGTTTTGGAAGATGCAGGCCGGGCGAAATCGATTTGTCATGCTTATCGATAATCAATAATAAGCACGACTTGCATGGCTAATTTCCCTTTTTTCTTGTCACAACAAAGCATAATTGTTGGATAATTATGCTTGGCACCGGCGCGCGCATGCGCAAGAAGTCCAATCCTAATGGCAAGATAAAAACGACCTGCACTCGGGGCCTGGGCTTCGTAGCCATTGTGGGGTTCAGTTGGGGACTTTTTATCCTAACACGCCTCGCAGGGCCGGTCTTGGCGCCCATTTCGCGCGAAGGCAGTGAGAATCGCAACGCGCTTGACACATTGGCGTCCGTGCCGCCTGCTAAGAACGACCCTTCGATGTGGCAGTGGAACGAGGCCCCGGAGGACGACCGCCTCTACCTGGTCTTCTCCACGGACTGCTCGGGTTATCAAAACTGGCAATCCCTTGCTGTATTCTTCACTGCTGATGCCGTTCGACAGCCAGGGACGATCGTGCGCATCGCGAGTGGGTGCTCAGAGGCCGAGAAGAAGGAGGTCCAGAAGCTCTACGACACATTTCCCGTCCGCTTTCAGGTGCATTTCACCCCCAATTTCAAAAAGGACGCCAAGAGTGGCAAGTCATATGACTTCTACAATAAACCGTATGGTCTTCAACATTGGTTGGACAGCAAAGCAGCTCCGAAGCATAAGGACGCCATCGTCGCGCTGCTCGACCCAGACTTCCTCTTCATGCGTCCTCTCACGTACAAAGTGAAACAAGACAGGGTGCTCTACTCCCCTCCGGTCACTGACGGGGACCTCATCGACGAAGTTCGCGAGGGTCATCCAGTCGCGCAATATTACGGCATCGGCTCGCAATGGACCAAGTTTAAAGTCGAGTACATCGCGGGCAAGGACTCGCCAGCCTCGAAAGTGAGCATCTCGGACGCGAGCCGCTACTACTCCGTGGGAGCTCCCTACATCGCTCACGTCAAGGACATGCGCAAGATCGCTGAGAGCTGGGCCAACTTCGTCCCCAGGGTCTATGAGGAGTACCCTCACCTGCTCGCCGAGATGTACGCCTACTCCATCGCCGCCGCCCACCTGGAGCTCCCGCACCTGCGCCTGGACCACTACATGGTGAGCAATACCCAGGCCGCGGGGGAGGGATGGCCCTTTGTTGACAGGCTTACGGACAAGTACGTTTGCAGCGCCGAGGCGCCCGATCAGGGGCAGGAGCAGCCGGTCTTCCTGCACTACTGCCAGTTCTACCGCGTCGAGCACTGGGGGTTCCACAAGCGGCGAGTGGCCACTAACCTATTCACGTGCAAGAGTCCCCTGTTCATAATGCCCCCCGAGGACCTGGAGGACACGCATTGGAAGGACAATGGGGACAAGAAGACGATGTACTCCAAGCAGGAGGCCCAGCGCGCTGCATACATGTTGTGCAACGTGATCAGGAAGCTGAATGGGGCTGCAGTCAAGTTCAAAAATCTGAACTGTTTAGCGGGCTCGGCAAATTACACTCAGGAAATCAAGATTTGGTAAAAAAGGGTATGGCAGCAAAGCTTCGAAACTTCAAGGCCTGAAGCATAAATGAAATGCGCGACAAATACCGGTCGGTCTCAATATATCACCGACTGAGAAAAGAGTTTAAAGTATACAATATTAGAAAACAGGTTTGCGTCTCAGCTTATGTCTTTCGAATCGTTTCTTTGTTCGCGTATGCTTTTCTGATATGATCCACTTAGCGATCAGTACTGATGAGGGTTCAACGACTCGAAACGCCCCAGTCCCCGCATCGAGCCCCTGGAAACGCCATCCACGTTATCCTCCGTGTCCATGGGCACGGGTGGGGGGGGCGACGCCGAGAGCTCCATAGGTGCAGGCTCCAGTTCCCCTTTGCCGTCCTCCCACCCCACCGTCCTCCCTCTTCGCGAGCGTAGCCCGTACCGAGATGCCCCGCTCTGAGGCTGTTCCTCCCTTATGCGGTCTCCCCATTGGCTCCTGCTCCCTCCTCGGGACGACCGACTCCCCCTATGCCTCGACCACGTCAACTCCTCGTTTCCAGCCCCCGGCCCCCGCTGCGCATTGATTCTCGGCCTAGCCCGAGATAGACCGTCGTCAAAGCCCGGCTCCTGCTCATCTTCCTGGGTAGGGCTCAACCATCGGCGCGGATCGCCGGGCATGCCCTGCTCCCGCTTCAAGAGCGCCGCTTTCGCGAGGAGTCTCTCACGCCCCGAGAGGGGGGGGGGCTCGCATCCATGCCAAGCCTCTTGTGGTGCCTCAAGCAGCGTAAAATGAGAATGTTGCGGGTGCTGCAGCTCTCCAGCCGCCATTGCAGGCGCAGCAGCGACCGTAGGCGAGGCAGTAGTAAGGAAGGAGCCGGCTTTCTCGGGGAGGAGCGACTGAGCTGGCCCCTGGTGCGGTCTACCTGTGCTCACGTGCGGCGTCCCGCCGAGTCTTAATGCTCCTGTGACGGCCGACGCGGGCGGAGGGGGAGGGGGAGGTGGGGGGGTTACCTTGAGCAAGGTGCCCGCCCAGAGGCCCAGTGGCACCATGAAGTTGCTAGCGTAGAGAAGGGTGAGGAGGAGCATGCCCACGGTCACGGTATCGCTCGAGTAGTAAGAGGCCTTCGGGTCTTTGAAGAACGGAAGCAGCAAGGACACCCACATGACCAGGAACCATTCGGCCAGGCCCAAGCAGCCGCTCAAAGGCTTCCAGAGTAAGGCCCTCGCGGTCCACCCCCGCAAGGCCGGCGGCGTGCCTGAGACGGCGAGCGCCAAGTACAGTGCAGCACTCGAGGCCATGAGCCCGCCTTTGCATACATTCCAGTCGAAACACTTTTCCGTCCGGATGCGCAGGAAAATGCCGTGCAGGAAGCCCGTTCCCGTCCCCGCCATCACCGTGGCCAGGCTCATGCCAGAGGACCAGGCCAAGAGGGGGCATAGAACCATTAAGGCCGCGCCCTTGTTCCAGCGGTGGCCGCTGGGCCATGACACATCCACTTGCAACAACCAAGGTGGCTGCCGCGGTCTTTCGCCCAGGAAGCGGCCCAGTGCATTTTCCAGAGGCCATTTCAACCGAGGTGGTAACCAGCGAGGCAGTCGCTCCTTCACTGGGTAAGGTGCTTGGCGGGGGGTGACAGATCTGCTTTCATCCCTCTTAGGGGCAAATAGTTGATACTCTTCTGTGCCGATCCGCACCATATTCAATGGAAGCAAGGCTGGATCTGAACGGACTTTGGAAGCGCCTTCCCATGAGGGGAGCATGCGCACCTCGGAGCCTCTTTCCTGCAACCCCCCATTGAGAAGGATATCCGTGGCTGAGCGATCGAATCGCTTGCCTGTCATCATGGCAGAGAAGTGTCCTCAGATTTCAGCTTTTGGCTTGCTCCTCAGACGTTCCCTGGGACCAATCCTCGATGCATGTCCTATCGGAAAGAGTGAGGAAAGTGGCATACAGGTAGTGAATTTTAAGTACTCTTTGATGCGACAGGAGTGCGCACCTCCCATGCAGTCTTCGCATGGATGACTGATTATCGTTTTTCTCCAAGAATCTATTTTCCAACGAGCCTGTAAGCCTGGCTAGGGGGGCAGTATTCCTACATTACCCCAGAAGCGGCGGGCGAGCTCGATCATCGACGATCGTCCTCGCTGTTCTTGCGAGCGTCGCTCATTTCTTCTACAGGACTTTTTCGACCAGGGCCTAGGAGTGCTTTACTTCATCACGGGTACCCATAATTCGACGTCTTATTGCCTACCGAAAGCCTGGAATATTTATATAAATAGCATGTTGAGTCAAGGGATTGATTTCATCCTGAAGGACACAGTGATATCCGTTCTGGAAAATCGGGGATGGGCCGCGTCTTCAAGGGTGAGCAGGAGGCTTTGCTTTAATAGGAAGCCGAGGGTTTTCTTCCTTTATACCTTGAAAAGGAATCAGAATTGAAAAGAAATATTGAGAAAAAGCAAAGAAAAGTCGAATCATTGGGATGCGTAGTCACAGTGCGAGCTATCGTGGTTTTCAAAAAAATCTTAAACGCTAGCGTAGAGAGAAGCATGCAACTGACCTTACGTTAGACTATAAAGTTACATATACACTGTAGATGGTCGAAATTGCTCTCTTTGTGAAGTTTTGTGTACATCCTCATACTCTTATGCCTGCACGGGCCTACTTTCTTATTCACACTTTTGATTTAATCGCTCAGGTTACAGAAGCTTTACAGGGCCCTTAATGCTTGTAGACTTCCAGATACTGCTGCTGGGCCCACGTATATGGCTCCATCCAACAACCCAACCATCACAGCCAGGAGTGGAATTAAGCGGCGAAAGAGGAAATGGCGATGGGCAAATGAACGACCGAAGCCCTTCCAAGCCGTCAAAGCGAAGAGGACGAAATGAAACCCCAAAATACTTCGAACGGATGAGAGACCGCGCCAAGTGACGCGGGCGAAGGCGTTTTTTAAGCAGAACAATAGAATAGCCACGTGCATTTTGGCACGGTGCGGACCCAGACCTAAGCTGCCGACCACGAAATGCAGCAAGACAAGCATTCCTGCGTTGGTAGCCAGCCACAGAGTGCGCCTCGCATAGCACCCAGTCGCTTCTAAAGCTCCGACCACGCCCGTGCTGATGCTTGAAGGAAGAGCCAGATCGAGCCACCGTGCGAGGGTTTCCAGTCCAAGGGTGGAGGCCCGGGGGAGGGTCGGCCGGTCTGCGCCGGGGAAGCGCTTGACGTGGTGCTGCACCACCCTGGAGACGGTCGAGGAGGGCGTGGGCGATGGGCCCAGACAGTCTCCATACAGGAGATCGTGGATGGGCACGCGCCACAGAGCGCCTAGGAGGAGGGAGGGGCCGCGCCTGCCCTCCATTTCCTCTTCCAGCGACGCCACCCAGACAAGAAGACCGAAGGCGACCAGGCTGACGGGCAGCAAGTAAGTGAACAGGGCCTGGTCCCCCGCCCGGCGCGCCTCCTGAGCCTCCAGGCGCCCCGCTGCCCGGCACGCCCGCACCGCCATCAAGTCCTTTCCTCTCTCGCGGAGCCCCTCGAGGCGCCGCAGCCGCTCTGCCTCCGCGGCGCGCCTGCTCTCTTCTCGACGTTGCCGCCTCTCGTGCCCCCGGCCTTCCAATGTTCGCTGCAACTCCACCATACGCACCGCCCCCGCGTGTCGGCGCAGCTCCTCCTTGAAGGCCCCGAGCAAGGACACTGGGCCGTCCATTTCTACAGCTTCGCGATGTACGCTCAAAAGACCCGAACCCCCGCCCATCACAACCATCCCTCGCTCTGTCCCTTCCCGGACGCCGGTCAGTAAGGTATGGCTAAGCAGAGAGCCATTCCCAACCTCTTCGCCTCCCACGCCGCCACCGTCTCCCTTCTGCTTTACTTTCGAGTCTCGTGTGGCCCCCTGTCTATCCTCCTCAGCCTCCTCCTGGGCCCACACGACCTCCGTCTCCGCCCTTCCTCCTGTCGCCGTCCTGGTGTCGGTCTCCTCCGAGGGGTCGCCCGCGGCTTCCTCCCTCCTCGAGAGAATAGCCCGCTCGGACGCCCCCTTTTCCCCCTGGTCTCCCGATTTGACTATCTCCTTGACCTCCTCCCCCCCCACTCTATCCCTGATGAGCTCCACGTCTCGGAAGGGTGTGGGCTTCCAGGACACGGAGCCGGGCCCCAAGGTTAGGAACGGGGCAGAGACCTCGTCCTGAGAGAGGGCGCCCAAGATGGGGCTGTCCTGCGCTTCGAACCAGCGCTTCAGAAGGCTCTCACCTTCTTCCACAAGAGCACGCGCCTGTCGACTCGCAGCCTCCCCCGTTCCTCTACAGTACTCTCCGACTTTCTCAAGCGACCCCACCAAGCGCATCTCCTGGTCGCCGGCAGCGGACGGAAGGGACAGAACGAGGGACGTGGGGCTCATGCCCCTCTGCACGCCAAGACCTAGGGAGCACGAATGAGCCTGGTGGCTGAGTCGCTGCCGGGTCGCGCCTAGGGCCTCCTCGCACCGCGCCATGGCCGCGGTCAGCCCCCGAACCAGCTCGTCCTGGTACTCCTCTCTTTCCTCCACCTCCCAAGCCTCCTCCTCCAGTGGGTCCGCGATCTCTCGCATCCAAAGCGGGAAGTCCGGACTCTCGGCGAGCTGCGACAGCCTGCGCAAGGCGTCGCGGGCTCCCAGGGCCTCGTCTCGGGCCAGAGCCCTGTCCAGGGCTCTCCGCGCGCGCTCGGCCTGCTCCCTGACGTCTCCCTCCCGATCGAGACCCGCCGCATGGCCTTCCAGGCACCACTTTACGATTTTATTGGTGAAGGTGAGGGGCGTGAGGACAGCGGCCAATATTTGTCGGGAGACACACGTGTGGCCCGCCCCACTTCCAGTCCTTCTCAATCGCTCCCGTGCCCGGCAAAGTCTGAAGGCAAAGAGGAGGACGGCGAAGAGGAATAGCATTGGAATAATGGAAAAGCATAATGACGGCTTTCCAACAACAGGAAACAAAATGGCGTTCGACTCCTCCACTGTGGCAGGGACCTCTCCGATACCGGGGGGATCGGAATGGAAAGCATCTTCATGTGCGGACTCAGGAGCCACATGCCGCGTTGCCAATGATTTTCGAGCCGGAAAAATCTCCACGTGTCCTGTCTCGGCATCAACCTTGACCAGCCGTGCAGAAGAATGAGCTGACGTCGAGCTCAGATGAGTGTTATCCTCGTCTTCCACTATTACGAGGCGGCCCCTCTTCATGATGGAAGGCGCGATAGAAGGCTACTGCAAAGCTATCATTTTCCCTGTAGACAGCGAAGGGTAGGACATAGAAAGATAGGACAGGCACAAAATAAGAAGAAGGGAGGACTTTACCAGTGTGGTGCGATTCGATATCAGCACGTCACACAACCCCACGTCTCTACGCTCGAAGAGGAGGCTCCTTGAGGGGAACACGCCCCTCGTCGCCGCCCGCATCGATGCCTCCCACAAAACACCACCGAAAAGGCGGTCACAAAGCTGCTCGGGGACGCCCGCGTTACGATTTGAGACGAGGAAATTGCGAAGAGGACGCACTAGCCATCCGCGGGGAACCACGCGTGTATTTTCTGGGCTCTGTGTCGTGAAGAGCCCGTGCCTTTCTCGTGCCGGTGCTGTCCGCCGGCGGGGTTCTTCCGCACGACTTGGTGATGATGGTGCCTTTATGCAGCATATCTCCAACCATTCCCAACCAATGCGTCATCATTACCAATACTAATTCCTCGGCTTACTCATACTATTGCAATGCTATTTCTCGCGCAGATTGACTGCATGATCATGCACTGAGGCGTGCCGCCAACGTTGCGCTGACGCTTCTTATCCTTCTATACCTTGGATGCCAGCACTCCTAGACCGACTCATACCATGAGCGGTAGTGGCAAAGCTTCCATCGCGTGTCAGGCACGCGCTTTTTATGGTGTGGGGAAGTACGAAAAGGCGTTGGAATGCCTTCAACAGCTGTCTATGCAGCCTGGGGGAGGGGACGACCCACGCCTGCAAGGCAATTTGGTGTTGACAGAACATGCCAAGGGCGGTTTCAAACGCCCTCTGATTATAAAAGATCGTATTACGACGTTGAGAAACTCTCTTAAGACACGGTCTGAAAAGGTTGGCAGTGTCCAAGGAGCTTTCAGGGCCAAAGAATCCCTTCGCCTCGACGCGGAGGACGAGGACGGCGACGAGGAAGCAGACGACACCGAGACGGACACCTCCGTCCTGCTCTACAATCTTGCAGCTCTGAATTTTCACGAGAAGCAGTACGGAGCGTCTCAGCATATATTGCACGCCTTGTTCGCCCGCATCGAAGTCCTGGAAGAACCTTTAGCGGTGCAGGTCTGCTTCCTCTTCCTCGACGTGCTCCTGCATAGCGCGCGGGGCAATATACACACAGTAAAAGATCGTGAACGCCTTTCCCACAACACGGCTGCACTTTTGGCGTATCTGGAGCGACCGCACGCATTTAGTTCCACGGCTCTGGCCGCGTCAGAGATGGAAGACAAGAACGGCAACGGCAGTGCGGAGAGCCTCGTCGGCTCGGGCAAGGGCCTAGAGACGGCTGAATTTACCTTCCGCCTGCACTTGTACAAGGCAAAGGTGCGACTGCTTCTGAGGGATATCAAGTCCTCAAAAAAGGAGCTGAAAAGCGCCCTGGAGATATTTCAGCGGGAGTTGCGGCCCAACCCGGCAGACCCTTCGGCGTCGGGTAAGGGGGGCGCGCTCGGGGGCGGAGACTCGGATGACGAGGTGGCCACAGCCGCTTCCACGGCCACCACGGCAGGCAACACTCTGATGGGGGGATATGATGCCTCGCTGCCGCCCGCCGGAGTTGCAAATGTGGCGGGCTTGTACCTGAAGGCCAACCTGGAGTACCTGCGGCAGAACTACCGGAAGGCGCTGAAGCTCTTGGCCTCCTGCCACCGGGGGGAGGACAGCGCGATGGGCGCTGCCTACCTGAATGACATGGGCTGCTTGCATTCGAAGATGGGTCTGCACTCAGTGGCCCTGCAATACTTTCAAAGGGCGGTGGCCTCCTCAGGCCAAGATCGACCGGCCAGCGCCAACGGCTCCCCGGCAGGCGAGACCCCCGGCATGCCCCTCTTGCCCGGCGGCCGGCCCCTGGAGACGGATGGCCGCGTCCTCCCGCATACGTTCTGCGAAATTGCCTACAACACAGGCCTGCAACTCCTCATCCTCGGCCGCTCCGTACAGGCTTTCCGGTGCTTCGAGAACGCCTCTTTGGTCTTCTACAACCGCCCGCGCGTCTGGCTGCGGATGGCCGAGTGTTGCGTGCACGCGTACCGGGAGGAGGAGGGCCGGCGCGAGGGTCCGGTGCGCGACCGCTTGGTCAGGCGGGTGGTGGGTCGGGGCCCGCACCGGCGCTTGGTGCTAGCGACGAGGAGGGGCGGCGACTGCCGCGAGTTTCAGGGCGGGGACGGCGCGGGAGGAGCAAGAGGCGGTGGTTTAGATGGGAGCGTCGGGGAGGAAGCACGGGGCCGGTGTACGCTTATTTATGCCGTCAAATGCCTGCAAAACGCGCTCTTCCTTCTCTCAGTCGCCTCCCAGGGGGGCGGCCGGTCGCGGCTGCCCATGACCTCTCTGCTGGGCGGAAGTAAATTGGCAGGGGCTGGGGAGACAGGCGGGGAGGGTGGAAGCCTGGACACAAGCAACGGGAGTGTGGGTGGCGGTGAGCAGCACGAGACCTCGGCACTGGGGGGCAGCACGGGTGCCGCATATGCAAGCGCAGACAAGAAAAGGGGATCTTGGCAGGAGCAAGGCGACGCTCAGGTAGAGCAGGTCGTCCTTCTGACGCTCTCCTACGTCTATCTTTGCCTGCACGAGCCCGTCTTGGCCCTGCATTACGCAGAGCTCCTCCTCACCCGGGGGGCGGGATGGGCGGAGGACGAGGGCAATCGAGTGGCCGCCCGTACCTACGCGGCGGAGGCCCTGTGTGTCCTGGGCCGGCCTGACGAGGCCTTGAAGCACCTGCTGCCGGGTGGCACTCCGCTCTCCGAGGAGGCAGGGGTAAGCTCATTGCAGAAGCAGTGCCAAGCCGAAAGCAAGAGGGTTGTGGTAACGGCGGAGTCCTTCCTACCGCCCGAGCATTTCGCTGCTCGTGCCCGATGCGCCCTTCACCTCAATCTTGCCAACGTCTACCTGCTGCAGAACAACCTGGCGGCTGCCGAAAAATGTGTCGGATTGGGTCTCGCCGCCTGCCCAACCAGTCCGGACGCCCTGCGCTGCCTGGTATTCATCCTGCTGCGCACTGGGAACACGTCCGCGGCTCTGGAAGCTCTCAAGTCCAGGAGGCCCCTGAGCTTGAGCGTGCCTCCTTCACCCAGCACAATGCCGCCACTGCCCGTGCATCGGTAATTAAGGAAAAGAGAGAGAGTTGGATGAAAGAGAAGTGCTTTAAGCTGACGTAACGCTATTGCTTTCGTGCACTTGGCGGGCAACGGTTTGTAATTCCTCACACGGCACTTCCTCGGTAAATTCTACTTTGATTTGTTTATGAGGGCCTTTGGTCTTCTTTCTCTAACATTGACTCCCTGTTGAACCACGTGTCGAGCTCTTCATCTCATCGCTCTCCTACCAGGAAACAGAAGCTGTCAGCGTCCCTCGTTTCCAACACGGGCGTCCTTGCCACCCCCCCCTACGGGGTACATGACACTGTACGCCAGCGTCTGCGGTTCGCTGTTGACCTGGTGCCAGACCCAGGCTGGGTTGAAGAGGACGTCGCCGGGGCCCATCCAGACGGTCTCGAACAGGCCGGCCACCTCGTGCTCCTCGGGTGTCCGGTTCTTCGTCCGGTCCACCGCGTCCAGGCGAAACGAGCTGCTCAACCTTCCCTTCGTCTTGCGACCCTTTGCCACTTGTTCCTCTGTCAGGGCGGCCAAGGCCCAGATTTTCGCACCCGAGGCGACCACCATGAAGTTGTGGTACTCGTCTTGGTGCGCATCGGACTTCATCTCGAAGCACCGCCCAGCGGCAGAAGGCGCTGCATTTCCTGTGACTATCATGTTGCTCGACATGGGCTTACAACCTTGATGTATCGAAGCAGCGAAGTCCGCGAGAGCGCTGTGTCCGGTTTTGGTGCGGAAAGCAAACAAATCCTTCTGCATGAAGCGGGCCCACAGCCGAGTCTGCAGCGGTTTCTCGCTCATAATGCTGGCAATACGACCCCAGTTGCTAGGCATGCTTCCGGTACTGTCTTCCGCCTCAATTGTTCCGTTGTGATTGCTGCTACCGCTCTGGCTCGAGTCGCTGCCCCGGCTGCCTCCCTTCTTAGCCGTCGCCACTCTCACAGCCGCCGCGGTAGGTTTGCGAACGCGCTTGTGGGGAACCCCCCAGTCACGCAAAGGCTGAAACCCGATTCCTGTCTTGTCATCCGCGCACACCTTGACATCCTCTGGGAGGCACTGGAGCTGATCGGGCGTGAAGCTCTTCACGGTCTCCCGGAAGAGACCCCGCAGGAGCAACGGTCGTTGGTGTAACCTGGCGTAGCGGACGGCGCGCCGCGCTTCCTCCACGTCCTGAGTCTCGAGTTTCAAAACGAATGAGCTTTCATCAACTTTGGTGCCCTCGGTTTGTTTTTTAGCAGGAAGTCTCGAGGATGCGGCCGGAGAAGTTGGAAGACCTGCAGGCAAAACCAAAGCCCGCCTATCGGAGCCCGAACATTCCGGTTTACAAACATCAAGTGCAACGGCAGCGGCCACCGCGGTAGAGGAGTGCGATACGGAGGATTTTTCGAAATCCAATTTGACGCAGCTAGGATTTTTGACTGCAGCTTTGGGTGCATGTTGGCTTGGACAGTCTTCGGCTGTTGCAGCGGCCGGGCTTCTGATGGTCAATGCGTTCTTGAAAGGTGTGCAAGGAGGCAAGCTCGACGAAAGTCCGGTCCTCCGTGCTGCCGCAGTTCGCCGGCTCCGAGTGACAGTGGAGCCCCCCATTCTCGTGGTACTGTGTGGAGGATTGTGAAAGTATTGCGCTGTGAGACCGCGGGCGAGCGACCAGCCTCGGGGTCGGCGAAAGCCTCTCAACCTGGGCGACGGCCGGGCTGTCTCCCTTCTACCCTGCCTGCCTCCCTCCCAGGACTGGACTACGGACATGCTTACCGCGCCCCTTCCCGTATCACATCTTCTCTATCATTAGGAGCCGGGAGGAAAGATTGCCAGAACCCTACAGCTGAGAGGGTTGAGGGAGGGCAGAGACAGCGGCGCATAGCACCTCAAGTCCGAACAAGACTGGCGAAGTGAGGTAAGGAGCAGGATCTCTGCCGTGCAAAATGTTCGAGAAAACAACATTTTTGGCCGAAGGGTATGCATAAAAACACTGAGAGGGGAATGATCTTGAATTTTCTGGTTACGTTTTAATATCGTGGAGGGTTAATCATGTCCCTCGAGAACCTACAGCAGATGACCAAAGATAGGCTCCCCTAAGAATATACACGCAATTTATTTTATGGGTTTCACGTCTTCCAAGCTCCCACAGTGATCCTCGTCAAGTGATCAAAAGGAGGATGCTGAGAACTAATGTTCTGCAAGGCGAAGTGCACCGGTCTTGGGTGTGGCTGAGTCCTGCAGGTGCCAAGCACGTGATCGACTTATGGCATGATACAGTAACTGGCGTACGCTCCGTTGCAGTGGGCATGGAGGAAGTGCCCGGTTCCATGGGCAGCTCACCCTTTTTCTCCGCCGAAGCGCACCACATAAATTTTACCGTGGGGCAAGACCAGTGTCGGGGAATGGTCATCATCGAGAAAGCGGGTCTGTTCTCCTTTCGATATACGTGCGTGGTCAACGGCCGGCCGCTGAAGGCGACCCTGCAAGGGCTGGCGGATGAGGACGAAGAGCGCTTCAACATAGCTATCCTGGGGGCAGCCAACGCCTACAGCAGCAAGGAGAAATCGGTGACCTGGTACGAGTTGACGGTGACGCGCGGGTCGGACGGGGCTCGCACCTTAGTGCACAGACGCTATCGAGAGTTTGTCTGCCTCTTCGAGCAGGTTCACGCGGCTTTCAAAGGCCACCACTTGCGCTCAAGCCTGCCCGAACTCCCGGGCCGACAGCTGAAGCTGCTCGTCGACCACAACGACACTGCCTTCGTGGAAGAACGCCGGCTCCTCCTTGAGACGGCGCTGGGGAAGCTGCTGAGCGTGCCGCACGTGGGTGCCATGGTGCCAGTGCAAGTTTTTTTGGGCTTTTTCGATCGGCTGAAGGAGCACAGCGTCATTTTCACCCAGCGGGACCTGGGCCTGAGCATCACGCGGACGGTGGTGCCCGAGGAGTCGATCGTGGTGACGCGCGTGAAGGAGGCGGGGCCCGGGGGGCAGAAAAGCCGGGTCATGGTGGGGGACACGCTCTCCAAGGTGGGCGGCGAGCCCGTCTCCAAGTTCGGGGGCTTCGATGGCGTCGCCTTTCAGGTCTCGAGGGGGCTCCGGCCCATCGTCATCCATTTCCTTGAACCCGTGGACAGGAACCCTTCGCACGATTTCCTTCCCCCCGGGGAACCCCTCGACATCCCACCCGTCCACGAGCAGCAGCGCCAGCGAAAAGCCGCGGCGCCGCACGCACAGTCTCCTGTCGCCCCCCCGCCCGTGGTCCCCACCCCCTCGGGCCTGCCCACGCGACTGGCGGCAACCACGTCGGTGGCGCTCGGGGAGGAAGCATCGGGCGCCCCGACAACCCCGCCCGTAGCCCTTCCAGCCCAGTCTAAACCGCCTGTGGCGGCACTCCCACGCGTTGAGATCCGAGTTCCTAGTCGCGGGCCTGCATCGCGCCCCCGTCCCAAGCTGGGTCCTTCCGAGGATGAGGTGGAACACTTGAAGATCGAGCGCATATCCAGCAAGCGCGAGGGCCAGGACCCGAACAAGTTGCAAAGCGTGCTGGAAGCTGCTTTAGTGGAGGAGGAGAGGCGGTCGGAGGGACAATTGAACGGCTCGCTGAGCACGTCCTTGTCCTCGGCGGGAGTGGGGGAGCCTAAAGATCCTCTTTTCGAGCTGGAGACGAGCGGCCGGGGCGCCTCAGAAATGGGCTCTACGACAGAGAACAAAGTGGCCAAAGGGCAAGCGACCGTGCCGACAGCGACGCAAGACAATGAAACAGAGGGAGAAGGGAGCGGTGCTGAGAATCCCGCGGCCCCTATCCAGGCGTCAGAGTCGAGCTCGGGAGACACACTGGCCGAGGAAGGGCCAGACTCCGATGCATTGTCCCACGACCCTTCTGAACCTCTAGCTGCGCTTGCGCTTGACACGCAGGAGCTTGGAGAGCAGGAAAATGCTGAGGATGGGCCTGGAGTCACCGTGGAGGAGCCGCATTCTCCAGTATCCGCGCCGCCTCCTGTAGCTCCTGCCCCTCCCGCTTTGCCTTCTTACGAACCTCCCCCATCCATTCCTGCCGCTCAACCTGCCTCTGTTTCCTTGATCATCTCTTCTACCAGCTCTAGCGTTCCCTCTTCTACATCCCACGACCCTCCTCCATCCACTTCTGCAGTCTCCCTTGCCCCTGCCTCCACTCTTCGTTCTCTCTCGCCGCCTCTCCCTGTCATTTTCCCAACCTCGAGCCCGCCGACCACTACCCATCCGGTGCGTGCAGTTTGTGAAGCGGAGGAAATGGCGGCGGCGGACGTTACCTCCAAAATCTCCCACTTGACGGATCAGCGTCATGCAACGGAAGATACCCTTGGGGGCGGTGCTTCCCGGGTAGGAAAAGATGAAGCCATAGGGGCGGGACCCATCGATTTGACAGCGCCAGCGGATGTCGACGCCCACACGTCTCAGACGTCAGGCGTGCATTCTCAGTCTCACGACAGCCCCCCTTCCGTGGTGGCCCACTCACACGATCACCTGTCCCCACGCCAGCTCCATCACGACTCCCGGCTCAAGACGCCGCCACGGCTTGAGAAGGCCAAACTGGAGGAAGAGGGGGATGTCGCGGGGGGAGCGGAAACTAAAGAAGAGCTAGTGCCGCCGTCTCCTTTTGAAGACTATATGTGAAGAACAGTGGACATATTGTGGGCGCAGGCAGAAGGGTTGTAAGTGGATATTGAAGGAGAAAGTACAGGCGCGCAAAAACAATGAACACATAGAAAGCTCATTTCGCAACACCTTTTCTTTGGAAGATTGACTTATCCTGTCTTTCTACTTGCAACCTGCGATTTGAACAGGTAAGTTTCAGCCCAATCGCCAATACCTCCGTTGATAAATCTACACCTATCGGATGCACGCGACGCGCGTAGGAATCCCAGGACTCGTACAAATATGACCCGCCCACAGAAGCAATGTCAAGCCAGGCACTTGCGCTCGCGTTTGCCTCAAGCAGACCCTGACCATTTCCCAGCTTACTTCCGGCCCCCCCTGGAGCGAGTCACGAGCTCCAAGACGGTAGACGAGCCCGCTGCGCCCAGATTGTAGGAGGCAAGAGTCTGTGCATCCTTCAGAAACACCCCCTGCTCCGCATTTCGCAACTGCATTTTGTTCGGCGGCATCCCTCCTAGGAGGGGCGAGAGCTGCTCCTTCACTTCCCTGACCGTAGACATCACACTCCCGATCTCCAGCTTCACAAGCTGTCCCTTCAAGTTCCAGGTCGCGGCGCTCTCGTCCTGAGGCGCCTGTATGCTGATGGAACCAGCCCCTGTATTCGCAGAGGCATACGCGGACTCGGAAAGCAAAGTAGGCTTTTGCTCCTCCTCCGAGACCTTCTCTTTCTCCGCCTCTCCGACGACCAAATTCGAGGCGCCCAGGGTCGGTATGATGGGAACAGGCGGCCTTGCCGGCGGCGGCGGCTGCTGTGGCTGCTGCGCTTGGTGTTGCTGTTGCTGTTGCTGTTGCTGTTGCTGCGCCTGTGCCAAGGGTGGTGGTGGCGGTTGAGGCAGACCACGAGGGGGGCCTGGCGGCGGGCCCCCAGGAGGCCCGCGTGGCGGGGCAGGGAAGCTGCTTGCTCCGGCCCCGCCCGCCAAGGTGTTCTTGAGCAGAGAGGAAGATACCGGGGGGACGGGTCCTCGAGCTTGGGAAGGCGCCGGGGCTGGAGGCTGTGCGAAGGAGTTGGTTTGCTGGGGGAAGCCCGGGCGTGGCTCTGAGGAGGCCACTGGAGACGGCCCCGGCGCCCTGCCCGGCCCTAACGTCCCCTGCCCCCCCGTGCCACCTTGCCAGATCATGCGCTGATTCTCCTCCTGTCTGGCTCGGAAACGTTCCTGGTCCGCGAGGATCTGCCGTTCCTCCTCCTCCGAGGTCCCGAAGATGTCCGTCCTCTTCTTGGCGAAGCTCCGCACGTTGGCCGCGATGTCCCCCCCCTCTGCTAGCGCCGACTCCTTCCTCTTCTCCAGAGCCCGCCGCTGCTCGTCTCGCCACCGAGGGTCTAAGAACTGGATGCGCATGTGCTCGCCCACGTCCGCGATCGGGACTTCCTTGCCGGTTACCGGGTCCAGCATCACCTCCGGTCTCGCCGCTCCGCCCCCGGCCGCCACGCGCGGCTTGTAGGAGGACACCACCTTGATCTCGCCCTCGTCCAGGTCCATATCCTCCTCCCCTTCCTGCCCCGGCCCTCTTTCTTCCCCCGCCGCCGGGCGCGGAGGCGGGACTGGCGGTCGTGGGGGCGGGGGGAGGGGCAGCGCTTCTTCTTCTTCCTCCAACTCCATGTCCTCGCCCTCGTCCTCTGACACCTCTCCGTTCGCGCGCCCCCCCCCCACCTCCGGCATCCCCACGTCCAGGAGCTCGTCCTCCGCGAACGTGATGGTCTCCACCACCACGAAGTCGTGCCAGTCCACAGACTGGTATGCCACGCGTTCCGCCTCCTGCTCCGCCTGCTGCTGCTTCTTACGCTGCTCCTCGTCCTTCTCGTGCACCCACCGGTGGACCGCCCGCTCCAGCACCTTCTGCGTCTCCAGCCCCTGCCTCACCATGGCGCGCTGCGAGTCCGTGGGCTGCAGCACCTTGATGTAGGCGTCTACAAGGGTGGTGAAGTAGCTGAATAGAATATGCGAGGGCTTTAGGAACTCGAACAAGGGGTTCCGCTGCTCTCTTTGAGCCAGGGCCGCGAGGAACTGGCGCCCGCTTGCTGCTGTG
This sequence comes from Microchloropsis gaditana, assembly GCF_000240725.1. Classification (NCBI taxonomy): domain Eukaryota; class Eustigmatophyceae; order Eustigmatales; family Monodopsidaceae; genus Microchloropsis; species Microchloropsis gaditana. The sequence goes on from NW_005803948.1 coordinate 68,326, forward strand.
TACTGGGCGGTAAGCTTGATGATCTCCACGTCGAGGGGATTCAGCCCGTCAGGATGCGAGATATAGAATTCCTGTGGCGGTGGTGGAGCTTCTGGTTTGTGCAATGCCGCCTTGGCGATGGGGCCCAGCACGGAGGCCTTGCTGACTGTCGTGGTCGGGGCCGCGCTAACAGCCGTCGGTGTCTCCCCCGTATCGGCAACCGCTTTCCCATCCCGCGTCTCTCCAGCCGCTGGGGGAGACACTTCTGCTATTTTCGCTTTCTTCTCAGCAGGCCCTTCTCCCTTCCCTTCTTCGAATTGTCGGATCCTGTGCTCGTAGTACGCGTTGTAGGGGTCTCCTGGTTTCATGAAGTTAAACTTCGAGCTCTTGCCTTCCTCGCTGCTTAAAATGCGTTGCTCAAAGCTTTTACCGTTACGAGCCACCCATTGCGCCGTTTTATCCACTACTGCCCGTATGTCAGGCGGTGGGTAGATTATGCCCGTCACTTTTCCCGAACGTCCTTGGATAATCTCATTTTCCACATCGGCATCGTCCAGAGCTACGCCTGTACTTGCTTCTTCCTTTACAGGCGCTTCCGCCATACCACTCGCGCCAGTGGATGTTTAACCTTCGCCAGTGATGTACAGACCTAAAGTGGACGTATTAAGTTCGTTAATATCAATGAAAGTCATGGTATCGACTTCTCGTAAGTTAACTGGAGACGAGCCAGGAGGCTCAAGAATCATCTATCGATGGCTGCCCGATTCGGAAAGACAGAAATCTACTGTTCTTAAGGACTGGCAATGCTGTGTGCTGAATTGTCTGGCAAGCGAATACCTCGTTACCCATGTGATGTCCAACTTTCGTGGCATCGGCCAAGTGGCTTCGGCCAGGGCGACAGCAGCGAAGCGACTGGCCCCTCCTTGCCTTGCTCGCACCTCCGGCCCGTCGAGCCGAGGAGAGAGAGGATCGGATCGCGCAAATGGGCCGAGGCGATGGGCTTGAGGTCCTTTCGTCCCGGCCTGCTTTTTTGTACTTACGCTCGCTCAATGCCGTCACAATGCTCTTTTTTTAAAAAAATAATGGATTTAAGTACATTTGTGAGCTTACATTGGTTCTTTCCCCGCGCTCACGCTGAGGCAAGGGCTCGTCCGGGCCGCTCTCTCGGATCACCCCATCCTGTCATCTAACTGAACCTCAACGATCGCTTTTAGGCTCCTTTTTTGAGTGCCATACTTCGCGTATGTGGTCCAAGCTTAGCTCCGAATTGCTTGGAAAGGAAACTCAAGATGCTTTGACGGATGCCTTACAAAAAGGCAAGCAGGCTTGGCAGTCAATTGAGCAGTCGCTGGATCAAGCCGTAGATGCGGACACGGTAGTTTCCAAGGAAAGCACACTGCCAATCTCTATCCCCTACATTTCTACACCCGAGGCTCTTGATTCGCCTTGTGCCGATGCTGTGGCAAAGGCCGATCCGTGTTTGGAGGAGCAAATCGAGTATGAAGGAACCACGCAAAACTTGTCCCCTCAGTCATGCGTAACGACATGTAATTTAGCTTTGGCCGCCGACAATGCTACAGAAATAGGACACGTGGGCATAGGAAATACCTTAACAGCTTACGATAGTCCAAAATCTATTGATCTAGCTCTTAAATCTAGTCGTGCGCTCGCTAATTCGATGGAACTTAAAGTCAAAGGCGAACGAGACGATCGGGGGAAAGACAACATAAGTCCAGCTCCAATTGTTGCCACGCCTACTGGTGATTGCGACGCTGAAGGAGATCTCGAGGGCTCGACACATTCAGGTTCATGTCAAGCTGAGAAGGAGGCACGGGGGTTGAGACTGGACACGAGCACCGAGAGCAATGGAGCTGTTGAAAGTAGTTGCCCAGAACCGAATCGATCTCAGTCGACCACTGCCCCCGCCGGGAATGGAGATCGTGACATCCAGTCGACAGCATCCAGCCCCCTCGAGCTGACACTTACCCCTGCCATAAGTAATTTTACATCCATTGCTACAGCTGTGCCCGCAGATGGCTTTCAAAGGGAGCGAGAGCACTTGCAGAGGGAATTAAGGGAGTCTCAGGGTCGGGTGCAAGCCTTGGAGAATGAGATCAGAAAAGCCCAGGCGATTTACATGAGCGAGGAGGCCAAACAACGGCAAATTCATGCATTGCAAGAGGAGGGCAAGGCGTTGGCATTCAAGCAGTCTGAAATGGAGCAACTGGTACGCAAAAGCCGTGCAGAATTGAAAAAGGTAGAATCGGAAAGGTCGCAGCTGCAAGAGTCGAATGAGGCTCACAAAAGAGAAATGGTAACACTGAGGGAGCAGCTTCGCGCCTCAGAGACGGAGAAGAACCTGCTGGCACAGAGCCTGTCGGCGGTCCAGGCCGTCAACAAGTCAGCGGCTGAGAAGACGTCGAAGGTAGGGGAGTCAAGCGCCTCCGTCGACAGAGGGTCGATTTTTCAATTGTGACGCAATAGTCGGGTGCGTGTAAAAGATCAGTCTTCGCATCATGTCCTCATATCTTCGTCTTCCGTTCCTCTCTACAGTTGGAGCAAGAGCTCAGCCACGCACAGGTAGAGATCAGCAGCCAGCATGAATCTTTACAGAAGGCATGGGAGGAGGAGAAGGAAATGAAGCGAATGATTTCGGAAATGACTGCGTCGGAGAGCGGGGTCAAGGACTTGCAAGACCCGGGGAAGGCTCTCTCGCGCGGTCTGGCCGGGATCAAGGACGACTTCGAGCGGCGCGAGGCGGTCCTACAAGCCACGAATAAGCAGCTACAAGAGGCATTGACTCGCGCAAGCCTGGAGGCAGGCCTGCGTGAAGACAGTCTGCGACAAGAACTTGCAGAGATGCGAAGGCGGTGGCAGGACGCTGTCTCTCGCACGGAGGGCATGGCATCCGACGTGCACGAGGCGACCGTGCCGCTGCTCCGACAGATCAAGGCCCTGCAGGAAGAGGCTCGAGGACGGGCAGCTGCCTGGGCCAGCGCGGAGGAGGCCTTGACGGATAGAGCGCGGGGGGCTGAGGGCTTGGCACGCACAGCGGAGGCGGAGCGGCTGGAGCTGGGCGGGAGGGTGGAGGGTCTCAGGACGAGAATAGAGGACCTCGACGTCCAACTTCGGTACGCATAGAAGCGTGAGGGCATGGCCAGTCATGCAACTTAGGAGCTGGCGATTGACGATCTTACCCTTTAGACGAGTTCACGCGCTTCACCTCTGTCCGCCCTTACACAGCGCCACTACCCTCAAGCTGCATGAGACAGCGGCCCATCTCAAGACAGTCGAGGTAGGTCTGCAGAGGAAAACTGCCACTCTTACATTTCACTGCTTCGCCTGGATCTGTGCCATTACTCCACCCAATTGCCTCACCTGCTTGCCCCCACCCGTAGGCCAGAGAGGCCGAGAGCCGAAACAGGACTTTGGAGGTCGAGCAAGAGCTGAAGGCCGCTGAGGACAGGCTGTCTCACGCAAGCAAAGAGAAAAAAAGTCAGGAGACCATGTTGAAGAGGAAGTTGCAAGAGGGCAAGGACGCCTTGCTGGTGATGAAGAGTGAATTCGAGCACGAGGAGGCCAGGCTTAAGCTCGAGGTGGAAACTTTGGAGAAGAAGTTGGCCGCACAAATGGCGGCACAAGAGCGGACTCAAGCGTTACACCAAAGCGCACTTGAAAAGGGTTCTTTGTCAAATAGCAGGCCCCACGCTTCCTCCCACGCGAGGCTATCGCAGAATTCCATATTAGAACTTACCCTTTCAGGTTATATGAGCAGTGATGAGAGCACCAATAGTGTTGCTGACCGATTAAAAGGAAGTGTGGGATCGCAATACATCCTTGCCTCCGAGAAAATGCATCAAGCTTTACGGCAGAAGGAGACCGAGATACAGCATTTGCAGTCGCGCTTGCACGATCTGGAACGTACAAGGGATGCTTTGACAGAAGAAGTAACAGTACTCGGTCGACAAAATTCTTTACAGGCTGCCAAAGCGATGCGCTCAGCCGCAGAGGTAGCCAAATTAAGAGGCTTGTCGAAGGAGAAGGAAGTGTTATTGGAGCTTCTCGGTGAGAAAACCGAGGAAGTCGAGGCGCTGGAGGCAGAGACGGAGAGCCTCAAAGCCCGCTTCCGCTGCCAGCTCGACCAGCCGCCGCACAGCTCTCAAGGACAAAAAGAAAAGGACAAGCAGCCATCAGACGCTTTTTCGACTTAAAAGAGGAACGTCTTTGTAGCATCAAAGTAATCACACGTGTAATTGAATTCCAAGTGACCAAGATTTTACGTGCCCATGCGCGCTCCTGGCGCGACTCGCTGACTCTCCTCGCTCCTTTTTTTCTGCCGCTTTTTCACGCTCCTAGCACGAAATAAGTGATCTCAAGGTCACGCGGGTTCCATCCACAGGTTTAACTCTATGTACACAGGGGTGAGAAGGAGAGAGAGCCCCGTCAGTGGTGTGTCCGCTTCGCGACTCGCGTCTAATTGATTCGATGGAGGTGGAAGCAAGGCCTCGGCATGCCGTATGCATGGTCTGCGACTTCTTTTACCCAAGCATGGGGGTGAGTGTGGTGTTTTTTTTGTTGTTGATACCATTCCATATCAAGCAAAAGCATTCAGCAAGGTCTCGTGGGCGCCTCGGGGCTCCATGTTCCAATGACAGGGCGTGGAGATGCATATCTGGTCTCTCGCGCAGTGCTTGCTTAAGCTGGGCCACAAGGTCGTAGTTGTCACCCACTCGTACGACAATCGCAAGTGAGTACAATGACAAGACATGGAGTCACCCGATCGGGAGGCTTGTGATTGTGCTGATGCAAAATTGAAAAAAATGTTCACCATATGCATCTCTACAGAGGGGTGCGGTACATGCAAAACGGTCTCAAAGTATATTACTGCCCGCTGCTGACGTTTTACGACCAAGACGTCTGGCCTACATTGTTTGCTTTCTTTCCCTTATTCCGTCACATCTTGATACGGGAGAGGATAAGTATAGTTCACACACACCAGGCTACATCGGTGATGAGCATTGAATGCACCTTGTACGCTAGGACGATGGGGTAAGCACAGCAGGGACAATTTTACCACTTATGAGATTCTTGTTTGGCTTTCCATTCGATTTTCGGGTCTATGGTATTGCATTTGATCTGTGCGGCTTGCAAAGCGCACAATTGGTGCCTTTTCCTTTGCCTCACCTGAGCGTCTAACAGGTGAGATTGCTTATTATTTAGTTATTAACGCACGCCCCCTGCGTTTTTCCCTATATATTGAATCAGCTATAAGGTTGTTTACACGGACCACTCATTGTTTGGTTTTGCTGATGCGGGAAGTATCCATATTAATCAAGTGATGCGGTTCATCCTGTCCGATGTCGATCACTGCATATGCGTCTCGAACACCTGCCGGGAGAACCTGGCCCTTAGGGCCCGCCTCCACCCCATCTTGCTCTCCACGATCCCCAACGCCGTAGATCCAGACAAATTTACGCCGGATTTGGGTCAGCACCGTCGCCTGAGCACTGGCGGCGATCGCATCAACGTTGTCATGATCAGTCGGCTGGTCTATCGCAAGGGGATTGACCTGGTTGCCAGAGTCATTCCTATGGTTTGTGCTCGCTTCCCACACGTGCATTTCATCGTGGGAGGGGATGGCAACAAGAAATTGCTCATCGAGGAGATGCGGGAACGACATCAGCTGCAGGACCGGGTCGAGATGCTGGGTCGTGTGCCACACTCGGACGTGCGGGATGTCCTGGTGCGAGGCCACATTTTCCTGAACTGCTCCTTGACTGAATCCTTCTGTATCGCTATTTTGGAAGCAGCAAGCTGTGGACTGTTTGTCGTCAGTACGTGTGTTGGCGGGGTCCCAGAGGTGCTGCCACCTTCGATGATCAAATTCGCGGATCCCACCGTCGAGTCACTTGCAGCGGCGATCGAGGCAGCATTGCCTCTGGCCAAAGAGGTGGCGCCTGCTGAGTTTCATCGACGGGTCAGTACGATTCTTTCTCATATTCTGAGTTTTCTATGGCCCTACAGCTCTGTATGCACCAACCTTTTGTCCCACTCACTCTTTGAACTCGTTGCCTTGGACGCATGCAGGTACGGCACATGTACAATTGGATGGAGGTCGCGCGTCGCACTGAGACTGTTTACCATCATGTCCGGGAAGCTTCCACACCCACTCTCATGGAACGCTTGCGCCGCTACAATACCGTGGGAGGGGCAGTCGCTGGATGGCTGTGCTGCTTCGCTGTGTCGGTCATGTACTTGGCCTGGCGGGTCATCGAATGGATCTGGCCTCGGGAGGATATCGAACTGGCACACGAGTTTCCGTCGACCCGGTACATACATGACAACGGGAAAAGGAAAAAATGAGAAAAACTTGATTTGCAGAAAGACATTATTTGTACATCCCATCTTACCCTAAGATTGTAAGCTTGAGAATAACAAAGAACATAATTTCCCTGATCAAGAACCATTCCTCCATACATGTATTTCTCTTAATTTGAGTTTGGAAAGCCGGGGGTGATCAAAGGTGCCTTGTATATCTGACTCTCCATGTTTTTATCTATGCCTTCGTAAATCTCTCTCCCCCTCTTTACAACGCTGATAGCATCCTTACTTCTTCTTTTGAACGAAGTTCATTCTGAATTCTTTGGGCGGCATAAGCCTCTCATAATAAGAGAAAGTATAGCTTCTTTTCTCGTTCGCGCTCATCTGGACAGACCCTTGTAAGAGATTGTTCACAAGCGGCGCTTACAATATGATGCGTCGATTGAAATAATACGCATATGTCACTCTCAGGACACCATGTGACCGAGCCATGACCAGAAGCCTGTCGTAGCGTGGTCCTTCTTCTCCTCCTCAGTCCGATCGCCGCGATTACGTGCACCCCCCTCCACTTTGCCTGAATGCTTCGCAACCTTCCCAGCCCCAGTTGCTTTCTTCCCCGCGGAATCCCGATGGCGATACATCGGCTTGTGGTCGTCGTCCACGTCGGTTTCTTCTTCTGTGGCCGTGTACGAGCTGACATCCTCCTCTTCGTCTTCGTCGCTGATAAGAGGTGCGTCTTGGTGCAGGGCGACCAAATCTTCTAAGATCCACCGGCGACATGCCAAGCGAGTGGTGGAATCTAGGGTCGTGTATTCGTCCGAGTCTATATCGCCCCAGTAGGCTTCTTTCTCTGCTGGTTTTTCTGCTTCTGGCGTTCGAGGCCCAAAATCCTTGATATGTTCGTCAAAAAATGGGTGGGCCATGGCTTGCGCTGCCGTCAAACGCTTCTTCGGGTCGAAGACAAGTAGCTTCTGAAGCAGATCGAGGCCAGCCGCCCACAGGCCCCTTTCGGCATCGTTGGCAGGTGTGCTAAAAAGTTTTGCCAGATTGTAAGGCTCCTTCGGTGCATCCATCCGCTGAAGAAAGTATTTATGCTGTCGGTTGTAGTTTGCAGTGGCCATGCGTTCAATCGTCGCGTCGTCCGGCTTTCCAACCAGAGCGACCTGCTTTGTCAGGAGCTCTTTGACAGACTTCGAGTGTAGTAGAGGGCGCTTTGCAAGCATGTCGGCAAAAATAACACCAACAGCCCACATATCTGCATGATATGGGTAGAACGGGACAGAATTTGTGAAGGGAAAAACTTATATAAATATAAAAAATGAACGCGTATTCGAAGCTGTATCGCGAACGGTCGACATAGACGTACCTATGGCCTTGGTGTAACCCCCCACTGATAACTCCACCTCTGGAGCCCGCCAATACTGTGTCACAGCCTCCCGACTCAGGCCTACATCGTTCGGTCCGATTGTGGCTGTTGTGCGTGCGAAGCCCAAATCACAAATCTTAAGCTCCAGCGTTTTGTTGACCAGCACATTGGTAGGCTGTGGTCATAAAACGGAAAGGGCGTGATCAACGGTACACATATGGGGACACTTCACACTGTTATTCTTTCCCTCTTGTCCAACAAAACATACCGCTAGATCTCTATGCATGACGCCCAATGAGTGCAAGTAGTGGACGCCGCAAACCAGCTGATACATGAGCCATTGGATCTGTACAGGGGCTAGGTCATATTTTCCGTACGCCACCTGACAAGGTAAATAAAGCCGTCCATCGGTGAACATAATGCTTTTGAAATTGCACTTATTGATAAGAAGTTCGCACGACGCCGGAAGAAGGCAAGGAAATGCTTCCGATAAAGAGTACCAGGGACTATCTTCCTTCCCTTTCTCTTCGACAGGCAGACAATCTTATTGGGAAGATCAGCATAAATTTTACTGGCTACATACCTTCCAAAGTGACTTGTCCATATGCTCAAACATGAGATAGACATGGTCAAACTCCGCGACGGGCGGAACGTATGCGTCGATAAGCTTTATGACATGAGGGTGGTCTACTTGACGAGAAATTCGCACCTCACGTGCAATCTTCCGAATAGGATCCAAATGAGAATTTGAGCCTGAAAAGAGACCTATAACACCTTTGACCGCAACCTTCGATGAGTGAGAGAGAATGTGTCGGGATGACTAGGTTGAAAACGCGTCCAAAATTGTAATTTCGTCGCCGATATAACTTTGAAGAGGCACGCACCTTACTGTCCTTGTCAGTCGTGTCCTCAGTTGATATGACAACGCCATACGATCCTTCTCCAAGATAGCTTTGTAGAAGTGCGTGTAGAACAAATAACAGATGGTTAAGTATCAACATCCATAATTCGTCATTTTAACCTTTGCAAATGCCTCGACACCGTAATAGACATAACTTACTCTAGTTTCTTGTAGCGTTCATCGAGAGCAAATGTGACTTTACCCCAATTTTTTGTTTCTACGAGAACACTCTTGGTTTTTCTCGCTGGAAGGCTGTAGGTCTGTTTGTTCACTGAGACGGACACCATAGGCCGCGCGGGCTTGCTTTGGCGCTCCGGTATTTTTCCTTTTTGCGCCTCCAAAGAGTGCACATCTCCATCTTGACTGCGCATTCCAGCCTCTTCTTTTACCCTAATTCTTTCAATAGATAGAAATGCCAAGTGTTCACGTGGTTAAACAGGCTGCTGCGATGCTCGGGGTTGCAAAGAGGGGCCTTATCGAATTTTTCAATGATGCTTCCCTTGCAGATAAAAGTACACAAAGCGCTCTTTAATTTTACCTATCTATGGACATTTGAATCTCATTTATCCAAAGATGTGCGTGTTTATCTAGCTCCCGAACCTCGAAGGCCCATGTCTTGCGTCCTGTTTTCACCTTGAAACCTGCATGTATTTGAGAATAAATTGACAGTATAATGAAGGCATTCCAGTCACAAAAGCGCGACCAAGTACATACAACCTGCCATATTTATATGTGTTAGCCTACCTTGGCGCTTGCGGTGTATGTTTGTGGTCGCAATCACAGAACTTTGCGCAGTCAGGCGCATGCGGCCCTCCTCCTCCTCGTCTCCTTCGTCTTTTCGGTATGTCAATTTGGAACCTTCAAGTCGCAGGACTTTCTTGACTTTCTGCAACGCAAACGACTTGTACACCGTGCTCTCAAAGAAGGGTGAACGTGCCTCCATATTGATAGTCGGATGAAATCCTGTAGGCTCGTAGCCGCAAGGCAAGTCTTCTAAAAGGAAGGTCGTTAAAAGGGACGCCTCAACGACAGACTTGGTAGAGTGCGACTTCTTGATTCTTATATCCCAGCCCGCTACGAGTCAAGCAGAGAGAAAAAGCACATGTCAGTGAGCGATACATTATCAAGTCTGGAAAGATATTCGAAGCAAGGAGTACGGTGTTAGCGGCGTTGCGACCGGTGCGAAGAGACGCCAGGAGACGTTTCGTGATATGAATTTTCAAAATTTGAAAAAAATCCGAGACATACCTCCCATCTATTAATGACTTTTGAGGTTACGGCGGACGTATCGAGGTACAGCTTACTTTGTAAGCTTAATATACATTTTTCCTTCTCACTACGGTGTTTAGGTCATCAGGGCTGGAATCATTTCATAACAACCTTTTCTGCCTTCAAGGCCCTCGCACCACCTGGGTGCAAGGAAACAAACAGATAGGAAGTGCTATCGCTGTGCAATGGCTGTTAATCATAAGTCTGCGATAGGTCACCTGTAATATTTATTTAAGCTTGTTTTCATCGCCTTGGTTGCCGAAAAGGTCGCCAACTAGCATCGCAAAAGCAGCTGAGACCAACCCGACCACAAGGGATAGAACACCGAAAGCATTCCATCTTTTCGTCTCCATCACCTCGAGCCAGTTCAATTCGCCTCTTGCGTATTTGTTTATTTCTAAAGTTTGTCGCCTGTGAAATGGATTCACTATGAGTATAAAACCTCGCCCTTCACCCATGCAGTAACGGATTTAGGTTGCCACTCGGTCCGCTGCCACCCGTTTTTCACATACCGTGCTCGCTTCCTCCCCGTGTTGTGCTTTGTAAAAAGAATGCTTGACTCGGTCGATCCAAGATCTTGCCGGACTTCCTCATCACGTTTTCTAAGGTATTTGATGAGGTAACTGTGTCCCAATACCCGTTGCCTTCGTCGCCGCGCCCCCCTAATCAGATATGTTTTAAAATATTTTTAATGAAAGAATAAGCACAAATTGTAGCGCTACCTCACAATACTTTGCTATATCTGCCACGCTTTACTTTTGTTTTGCAAATCGTACGATGGCGCACTTACTCAAAACTGACGACTTCGCCATTTCGAGTCCGAGTCGTTTCAGCACCGACGAGGCGATCCCGGGAAAAAGAAATCTGCTCGACTGGCGACTTAAATTTGCCCTGATAACGCTCAAATGTACATGCCGTTGGCGTACAGTGCAGAAAAGAATGTGTGGCAGAGGACCTGAAGAGAAGGATATGAATAAAAAAGGAAAGGAACCCAGAGCTCTAACACCAACTGACACTCATAGGAAGACCCACCAATCGCTTTACGTACATGCATGCTGCGTAACCGAGTACAGCTACACTAAGTGAAAGGAAAAGCCATATGTATGTAGCCACTTGCATAAAGGAGACCCGCGGAGTCCTGGGTGTGAGATCGCGACGCAATGCCGCGGTGGACGCTGAGTCGGAGACAGCGCGAAACCGGGGAAGGGGGGCAGAGCTTTGGGAAAGGGACATGGGCAGTATTGGTGCCCTACGTAACTTGAGCGCATGCGCAATGCCGTCGACGAGTTCATCCAAAGTCATGCTTTTCCGTCTTGGCCCTATCCAGGTGTTGCTGTGCTTCTACTTTCCCGCGGTGCTCATCCCAGTTGACTACCCAAGGATCCTGTGACCCTTTATCGACCCGACAAGAATTCGTAAGGCGTATATGGCATTCGATTTATCCTATGCAGGTTGCGCAGTGTGGTGTCAGGGGTGATGAGGTGCGAAATTGACAAAGAGAGAGAGGGAAATCACGCAGTATCCTCCGCTGCGCCTCCCAAGTGGAATCTCTCGCCAAGCTCGACTCGGTAGGAAAGCGAGTAAATAACTCTGAAGTAATCTCTGGGAAGTTTCACTTTTTCCGTCGCGACCGACAAGGAGTCACTTTACAATGCCCTAATTCACAACATACAAAGGATCGTCGTCCATCTCACGGGTGAAGCACATGGACGATCGGGAAAAGGGTTCGGTTGTGGCAAAGATGTTCTGCTGATACTTTCATGGCTGCGTCTCGACTCTGACAGGAGCCGCAGAAACCAAAGTTAAGCAGGTCAGGGCGCATTGGTCAACACGCCGACTATTGATGGCTCGAAGGCAGCAGGAGGGCAAGAGGGGCTCCCGGCGTGGAGGGGGGAGAGGCTCGACGCCTGGGTCTAGCTCCGGCCATAGAGATGACAGCGGCGGTTTGAATACTGACAGCCCGCGTGCCCGATCTGTTACGGTGCGGGCCAAGAAATTGCTCCTCCACGATGATTGTAAAAAGCATATATTGGATTTGATACATCAGCTGCGCGAGCAAGAAAGAGACGACGACATCAGCCCTGATGGATGTACCGAGACACGCATCAAGGCCCCCTGCCGCGATCGAAGCAGCGGCATGCCGCGAGGTTCACAAACCGAGCTGATGCTCAAAGGAGGATGTGATTCTTCCCTTGAAGCCCTAGAGCAGGCTTTGATGGAGGCGGGAGTTGGGGATGGAGACGCGCCATCAAGCGAAGAGGAGGACTTGGGCGAGAGCCGCGTGTTCGCAGCCATGGCCAACATGATGGCGAGGACCAAGTTGAGTGCGGTGGCAGACGATGATAGTTCAGAGGAAGGCTCTGAGAGCCACAGTGAGGACAGTCTCGACGAAGATGAAGAGAGCAGTGGTAGCGAGGACGAAGGAAGGGCCATTCAAACATCCCTCTCCAGGCAAGAGCAGGAAGTGCTTCTGAAGCGCCTCATAAAATCAGCAAGGGAGGAATATGTCGCCAATGAAGTAGAAGCCGCAACGAATGCCGAGCATGATTGTGCACTCAAAAGCCGGAACAGGACGTTGTCCAAAAAGGTGCGACTGACCCTCTGCAACGAGAATGGGGGGCGCAAGGTGGTGGTGCTGGAGCGGCGGAAGGACTTGAAGGGACTTTTCGACGCGGCAAAAAACAAGCTGAAAATTAAGAAGCCTATGCATGCCATTCTACAGTCGGGCGAGAACTTGGGAAACACGCTCTTGGTGGGTGATGGGGCTGTAGTCGTAGTCAAAGGGAAGGAAGGCAAAGGCTTGCCTCCCAGGGCCCTCCCCCCGGTGCCTGCGCAGAAAATGGACGAGCAGAAGAGGCTGGAAGCACGGGAAAGTGCGGAGAGGAAAGAGATAGAGAAAGTGAAGGAGACAATGGCGTCACTGGCGGCGGTGAAAAAGGCGTACTTGAAACGAAACGAGCTGGACCTGAAGAGCGAGGAAGGACGGGGCAAGTTGACAGAGAGCCGAGAGAGGGCTTTCGAGAGCTTGCGACTAGCGGAGTTATTACAGAAGAAGGAGGGGTCATCCAAGTATAAGGGCTCTTTCTTCGAACAACGCGCTAGCCTGCCTGCCTTCTCGCAACGAGAAGCCATCCTGGAGGCAGTGGCGGCGCACCAAGTGGTGGTGGTGGAGGGAGAGACCGGCTCGGGGAAGACGACGCAGTTGCCCCAGTTTATTCTTGACGACTGGTCAGCGCGCGGGAAGGGTGGAGAATGCAACATTGTGTGCACGCAACCGCGCCGCATCAGCGCCATCGGTGTGGCGGAGCGCGTGGCAGAAGAGAGGCTAGAGAAGGTGGGCGAGACGGTCGGCTACAGTGTCCGGTTCAACACCCGGCGCAGCCCCCAGACACGCCTTCTTTTCTGCACCACCGGAGTCCTCCTGCGGCGCTTGGCTTACGATAAGGATCTGGCCGGTGTGTCGCATGTTTTGGTGGACGAGGTGCACGAGCGGACCCTGGAGTCGGACTTCCTGCTCATCGTCCTCAAAGACCTTCTGGCTTGCCGGCCCGAATTGAAGGTCGTTTTGATGAGCGCAACCCTGCAGGCTTCTCTTTTTTCGAGCTACTTTGACAACAGCCCTTGCCTGCACATTCCCGGGCGCGCTTTCCAAGTCTCACAACTCTACTTGGACGACGTGGAGGAGCTTGTGGCAGGGCGGAGAGGGCCTGGGAGACCAAGGGCGGCACCACGTGCGTCGAGAGCGGGCTCACACTTTGCAAGGGGGCGTACCGATCGCGGGGGTATGGCACGGAAAAGTTCAGAACCGTGCGATGGTGAGCCTCTTTCTCACTCTCACACGGCTCGCAACAGCACTGGAAAAGGAGAGGAGACTGAGGACGGTCAGGACGGGGACGAGACTTTGAAAGAGGATTTTGGGGCCGAGGGGGCGCGACAGCTCCGAATGTCTTTTTCCACCCCCTCGGATCGTGTGGCCATTGACTACGAGCTGATTGCTAAATTGACGCGTCGATTAGTCGAAGATTTCGGGGACAAAAATGAAGAAGACGGCGGGGGTGCTGTTCTAATTTTTTTACCGGGCTTGTCAGAGATTGAACGGAGTATTCGGACAATGAAGCAAGACGCCCTGCTGTCTGATAAGAAGCGGGCCTGCATCTTCGCTTTGCACTCCTCAATGCCAACGGAAGCTCAGCGGGCTATTTTTAGGAAGATGGAAGCTGGCGTCTGTAAGATAGTCGTGGCGACCAACATCGCTGAGACCTCTATCACGGTTACAGATGTGACGCACGTGATTGACACCGGCAGAGAGAAGCAGACAGGCTACGATCCATACACGCATATGACATCCCTCCGGGAGGTCTGGACGTCGCAAGCCTCTGCAAAACAACGGGCTGGTCGGGCTGGCCGTGTCCGACCTGGGATATGCTATCGGCTCTATACGGAATCATTTATGCAAGATAATATGGCCCCGCACGCGCCACCCGAGATTCGGCGTGTCCTGTTGGAAAATCTGATTCTTACAATCCTTCTGCTGGAATTAGGGCCCCCCGAAGCCTTCTTGCAGCGAGCTGTCGAGCCTCCTTCGCCAAAAGCCGTAAAAGCATCTCTCCAAGTCTTACTCGACATTGAGGCAGTCGCTTTAGGCCCCCCGCTTCCAAACGGCTCGCGGGCAATCGTTCTCAATCCTTTGGGCTTCCATCTTGCCTCACTTCCTGTAGATTGTCGCCTAGGCAAGATGCTCGTCTTTGCTTCGCTTTTTGCGTGCGTGGATCCCATCCTCACTATTGCCGCCGCTTTCTCGAGTAGAAGTCCGTTCGTTGCACCCATCGGCAAGCGAGAGGAGGCACAACTCGCTAAGCAGCGTTTTGCCGAGGATAAGAGCGATCATCTTGCTCTCGTTGCGCTGTGGAAGGCGTGGAAAAGAGTCAAGGACGGTGACACGACCGCCAGGAAAGCTTTTGCCAAGGCCAATTTCGTCTCCATCGCTGCGCTGGAGGAGATTGATGCTACACGGTCCAAGCTTTATGATGATCTGGTTAAATGTGGGTTTGCGCCATGTGCTACTGCTGAAAGCCAATCAGCGACAAAATCTTTACAAGCAATCGACTACGATTCAAACGAGAACGACAAGCGTTTGTTACGATGCATTTTGCTCTGCGGCCTTACGCCACAGATAGCCAAGCTGGTTCGACCCACCCGTGGGAGAGGAGCCCATTTCATAACAAAGGACCCTACCTTAGACGTCGCAATACATCCTTCATCTGTGAATGCTAAACGCATTTCCCAGGCAGGCTCTGACGGCAACGAGGCGTTGGCTGTCTATCACCGTAAGATGCGCACGAGCCGCACGTATCTCCATGACATTTCTTTCGTCTCTCCGTTGAGCGTCCTCCTCTTCGGTTCAAATATACGCACACGCCGGGAGCATGGTGGAATTGCGAGTAAAGTTGTAAACATAACGGTTGATGACTGGCTTTCTTTCAAAACCAAGGAGGAGACAAGCGTGCTTGTGACTGTCTTTAAAAAACATTTAGACGCTTGTCTCACGCAAAAAATAACACAACCTGACTCTAACTTTATTTCACGCTTTCAGCCAGTCGTCCGTACTTTGCGAAGGGTCCTCTGGCTCGAGGCGGTGTAAGAGTAGGGGACGGTCTTAACACTTTCCATATACATATTTGAAAAGCAAAAAGAAATTACAGGCAGTTGTAAGACCATTTGATTGGAGAGAGATGTTCATCTCAGTGCATTTATCACATGTTGCGTTTAAATTTCACCTTTGTGTCCATGAAGTACTTCCAAAAGCGTGCTGTTGTTGCGATTGCTGTTGCTGCTGCGATTGCTGTTGGCCTCCGAACCCGAAGCCCGAGGGCGTGCCCACGCCTTGACCAAAGGTACCTCCGACAGACGGGGCCCCCATGCCCTGACCGAAGGCCCCTCCGCCGCCTCCACCTTGGCCGAAGCTGCCAGCACCCGGTGGAGAGCCAAAGCTTGACGTTTGCTGCTGTTGTGGCGACGGAGACTGCCCGAACAAGGTCGGTCGGGGCTGCATTCCGAAACCAGTGCCTCCGGGAGGACCGAATCCTGTCCCTGTTGTACTGACTGAACCGAATCCACCCATACCACGGTTCGCAAATGTGGCAAAACCGCTGGTCTGACCTGACGCCTGAGGGTGTGCCTGCTGTTGCTGCTGCTGTTGTGGCTGGGAAAGCCCGTTTGCTGATGGGCTGGTGAAGCCGCCCATCCCCAACCCACTTCCTGCGCGTCCGAATTGAGCGGTGGTGGTGGTTGTCAATGGCGAGGCGTGCTGCTGCGGTTGTTGTTGAAAAGAAGCGAGTGGTTGCTGAAGGTATTCGGGGTAGTACTGCCGACGATCAGCCTCAGGAACATTGTATTTCTTGAAAACTCCATCCCAGACTTTATCCTTGTGCTTCTCGTACAACTCAGCCGCTTTCGATACGTTTTTGGGTTGATATTTTTCATAAAACATGCGTAAACGTTCAACAGGACCTGCATTCGCACCAGCATTACTTGCCGATGGGCCACCGAATCCACCCTGCAAGCCCGCATTTCCTCCTCCGCCCATTGTACTTGGCAAGACGCTCCCGAAGCCGCCGCCAACTGGCGTGGATGGTGTGAGTTGCTGCTGTTGTGGTTTCTGTTGTGGCTGGCTGAATCCGAAACCTCCGGCGACTGATGCAGTGCTCTTAAAGCCCCCCCCCCCAAAACTTGAAGGCGCTGGGCTTGAAGACGTAGGTGTGCTCAGCCCCGGTGCTCCGCTGGCCGAGACAGCTGAAGACGTGTTGCCTTGCGTTTGCGCACCAAAAAATGAGCCGCCAGTTGTTCCTGCCGATTTTATAGGAGTGCTGAAAAGACCAGCAGCAGGTGCAGGCGCAAGAGCAGGAGATGGAGCCGCTGCAGGGGCTTGGGGGGCGTTACTTCCAAACGAAAAACCGGACGTTGATGGCTGCGCCGACGTCGAGACCAGCACTTTACTGGCGGCAGATGAATCAGGCTTGGCATCCGAGACCTGGGGGCTTGATGTCCCGAACAAGGACGGCGTGGCTTTCATGCCGGTCTTGCTGGACCCTTCCGGAGCTGCATCGGGCCCTTTCTCGCCCCCACCAAGTTTGAGGCCACTGAAGCCAAATGAAATGGGCGCTGCACTCGGCGGAGGGGCGCTGGGTACAGTTGTCGCTGGAGAAGCAGTCGAGGGGGCAAGGGCCGCGGGCTTCGCTTGTTGCGAGAAAGGCTTGGGCGCGCGAGTTGCCATGGGAGGAAACGCGGCCGTGCCACCCCCTCCACCTCCCTCTTTCACTAAGTTGCTCTTGGACATCGTCTCCGTCGCACTTTTCGTCGCTGAGGCCGGCACCTTATTTAGACTTATCATAGAAGGCTGCTTGTTTATAGCACCTAAGGCTTGACCCGTCGCGGGAGCTGGCCCCTTGTTTGCTGCACCAGGGATAGAAAACACCGATGGGGCCTTGGTGGGCATAGGAGGGTAGCCAGCAGCTGCCGATGAAGGCGTGGCTTGCCTGACCTTTGGCCTTGCCTCTTCCTTCTCGCCCGGACCCGCAGCTCGCTGCAGGAGATTCAGACTTTCCTTGACATCACTTGCTTTGGCGCCAGCGCCGAAAGAAAACTGTGAAGGACTCTGAGCGGGTAGACTTTGTGTTGGAGGCGCTGCAGACATATTGCTCCTGTTCCAGGAAACGCCTCCAGCAGGGGCATGCGGGCTCTTGCTTTCTCCTGAGCGAGGCGGCGAGCCTTGGCCTAGACCTTTTGGCTCAAGGGCTGAAGGCGCTGAATTAATAGCGGGCGGCGAAGAAGCAGCTGTAGACGCGACTGCTGCTTCCACTTTAATCACTGCTTTGCGCTCAAGGCGTCTTTCTCGCTTTCTACGAAGCGCCTCCAATCCTGCTGCATCGCCTACGCCGAGATCTGAGACCCGGACCTCGACGTCCTCCTCTTCCACCAATTCCTCCCTTACCCGTCCTAGCACTACCGCCACTCTTCGCGCTTCTCGCGCAATAGGAGCATGTCCGAGACGCGCCGAAGGAACTGCGTGGAGCGGCGGCCCAAGGGGCCTTCTTCGACCACCCACGTCTCCACCAATCCTCAACGCCAGTGCCGAGCCTGCGAAGTGCCTTTCCTCCTCCTCCTCTTCGTTTTCCTTCCCCTGTTCCTCTCCCTCCTCTTCCTCCACACCATACCGAGTACTGGTTTCACGATTCCTCGGAGCACGCATCCACCGATCTAATTGCCGGCGCCGAGTCCGGGCCTTCTCCAGATAGAGCCCCCTCTCTGGATCCTTTTCCAGTTGTTGCCAAAAAAAATCCTTCTCCTGTACCACAGCTTTCAGTTCCCGCACCGTGTCTTCGCGCAGTTGTGTTTCGGCTTGCGACCCCACCCAGTCCTTGAGCATAGCGCCGCCACTTTCCTGCTCCGACATCCGTCCTCCCGACGCGCGTCGGCCCAGCTGCCCGTGCCGATCGCGCAAGCCCTGACGGTACCCTTTCTGGAACGGGGAGCGAGCAAGGGAGGGCGACACAGCCCCCCTTTTTCCACCCTCAGACGCGTGGGGGCCTCGTACAAGCATGCGAGCAACGGCACGAGCCAATCTTTCCATGTCCTCGACCAGGGTCTCTCGCTCCACGGACGCAAATGCATCCAGAAACTCTGCTTCCCAGGGCCGACCGGTCCATGTCATGCTCTTTCCTTCTTCGTCTCCTTCGCGGCGACGAGTCTCCTCCTGCTCCACTAGAAGCGTCACCTGCCGAAGCCTCCGTGCCAGTTCCAACTGTCTCCCGTACAACGTCCGAGTCCGCCTTTCCAGGTCGCCCACTTCCGCTTCAAACAATCGGATGCGATCCAACAACTCGATTGCCCAGTGCTTCAGCCCACGCACCGCCTCTCGTCGCGCTAGGGCTTGTGTAGGGAGTTTGATAGCGGCCAGCTTGCCTGCTACTTCTTCATCTCCTGCGTGCTGTCGATGCTCGACGAGCTCCAGCAATTCTGCCAATAACTGCTCCGGACTACCTGCTGCGGCTGCAGAATTCGACGCGATTGACGGAGGAGCCGCTGTCGTGCGAGCCACAGACGGCATACCTTCTGCCAGGGCGGGCAAAGACGCGGGAATTTTTGCCAATTGCCGCCTGGCTAGCTCGGTGTCTTCTTCATCTTTCACTTTATCGGCTGCCAAGGATTCTCTTTCTTCCCGCTCCCTTTCACCATCAGCCTTCTCCCATTCCACCGATCCTCCACTCTCACCCTCTGAACCGGAATCAGTAGGCAGTGGCACCTGCATTGAGGCCGCAGCCGAGGAGGAAGAATGTCCAGCGGCGCCAGCAGGTGTCTGATTCGACGGGTCACGCGGCATGCTGGGCCTAGAGGGCGCATTCGAGATTAACGAGCTACCTGCTCCCGTGGGCAAGACAATTGGAGGAGGTGGCTGTGCTTGAAAGGAAAAAGGAGGGTTGTGCGGTTTATTACCACCTGTGACAGGCGCTCTTTCGGAAGAAAACTTGAAGGCAGTCTCCTTGCCGCAGGCGCTTACTCCGGGAAAATCCCCAGTGGCACCGCCCTCCTTGGCACTCGGACGAAGGCCTCCGGTTGCAGATGTGAAAGCAAAGCTTGAGCTCGCAGGTTTGGGTTGCGCTGATGTGAACGAATTTGCCGAGAAAGGTTTGGATGGCGCGAAGGAGAGCTTCGGAAAGGCCACGTTACTGGCGAGGGCAGACAGCGTTGGTCCGGGCGCGGCGGAAGAAAACTTCGGCGCTGCGATGGTCGGCATGGGACGAGCCGGTGCCGGCAGAAGCGTAGGTGCGTCCACCATCAATTTTTGCTCTGCCCTTCCGTCCCCACCGTCCTGCAGAGCGAAGAAAAAGGCGTAGCCACCCACGCCGGCTGCAACCAGCAACGGTCGATATTGCTCAGGAGCGTGCACCTTTGCACCAAGCCCAGTCTTTCCGGTCAGGACGGCTAATCCACACACTCTTTGCTTGCTCGGCACGACATCTGCAGCCTCGCCGTCCCCGAGAACTAACGGCAACCCCTCCTCCGTTGCTGCGGGCTCCAACGGCCGCGTACGCCGCTGACCAGTCTTCTTGCTGGGGTCCTCTTCCAAAGGTTTTGTTAGGTCCGCCGTTTGCACATATGTATCTAAAGACGTTGCAACAAACAAGTAACGCACAGATGAACCGTCATTACCGGCGTCAGCCGGGCTGGCCATCAGCGCTGCGAAGAAGCGTGACTCCATCGTGGGCACCTGCATGGGGGCAAGCCCCGATGGACTGAATCCTCGGCTAGGCGCCGAGCTCACGGCTAGCAGCCCTATATCTCCGCGCCGGTTCAGTCCCACCAGGACGTCGGGATGCAGCCAGGCCAGGTGGACCAGGTTGTGGCGATCGGCCCGAAACTCGGGGTCCTCCTCGTCGATAGAGTCCGGGTCCTCCCAGTGCCGGACACCAGTGGCGAGCACAGACAGTACGTCCCCAGATAATGCCTGCTGCAGCGTCAAGCTGCCCTCGGAGACGAAATAAGGGTCAAAGAGGCTCTCCACGCTCCCCTCCGAGGCCTGGCCGAAGCACGAGACCACCATGACCTCATCGTCATTCGGGCTCCAGTCTGCCGCCGCCAGCGTTTCATCGAGATCACGGTCGTGCCTCGCGGAAAATGTGCCGTCATTGCTGTCCCCACACAAGACCGTGAGGGAGCGTCCTCCTCCTAGAAGGAGTCGATTACGGCCCGTGCGGGTCCACCGCAGTACCCGCAGCGCGTGGCCCACCGTGACCGAGGCCCGCGGTCGCCTGTCATGCCCCCGCAGGTCTTCCACGTGGTAAATATCCACGTCGGTCGAGCTTTGAGATTCTTGACCGGGCGCGTAGGCCACCGCCACGTATTGGCCGTCGTGTGAGCTTGCCAGCAGGACGACTTCTCGAGACAAGGACACGCTGTAGGGCTCGTTGCACAGCCCGCTTTTAGCTGCAGAGATGTCCGCACCTAGCCCCTCGTTCGGTATAAACACCAACCGCCACGAAACTGTCTCGTCATCCACACTGCTCAGTGCGGCAATGAAGAGACCTGAGGGGCCCGCTGCACAGAGCAACTCTCCGTCTTCTAAGCCCTGTCCGTCCAGCTGCGGCTCTTCCTCCCTCGCCTCCTCCTCCTCCGCCTTCGCATACGGTGACGAAGCGACCTGGAGAGCTTGTATGGCATGTGCCTGCCATGAAATAGAGCTCATGGTCTCTCGCTGTTTCGTTTATGTGATGGGGTATAGTGTTCCTCAGGCGCGTCACTCAAAAAAAGATGAAGACAAAGCTTCCAGGAGCCATCGACTTGGACTCCGATTGCAGATCTTCAAGGAATGTCACAGGTAGATTGGACTCTTCTTCTTGCCCTCGTCCACCCGATCAAGCTGGAGTGCAAAAAGAGATGGCCCCAGGCGTCGGCCTCGTCTCCCCTTTCCATCGCCGCCAGCCCGACCTTCCCCCGTCCGCGCATGTCCCACGTGCCCGGACAAACCCCACGGCAGTGCGTTTATGCATCCCTCTGGATGGTGCGTGATGGTAGAGGTCGCCCAAAAAGCTGTGTGTCTTACTCGCGGGACAAATGTAACCTTTCATGGTGCTCCTCCCACTGCATCTGTCTCCACGCGTCCGTATCGTCCTTATTTTCCCTTCCTCTAACCGCCACAGGGGGTCCAGGGGAGGAATTGGAAATTGTGCCTTCCGACGTCATGCATGCACACGACTCAATTTTCATGCATCCTGCTCACAAAGAATTTAAATTGGTCTGAATCAACCAGGACAGCCGCAATCTAGGGAAGCAAGGGCGTCGTACGCCCCCGTGCCCGTAAAGGGAATATGCACCGACCCTTGGAAGTGGAGACTCGGACAAATTACCACCACAGGCCATTAGAGAGGATTGGAGGCGGTGCCGACGTGGTGACCGGCGAAGGATTATGTGCGCTTGCTCGACAGCATGCATCGAAGCTTATCATTTTGATCGTGGTGGCCCTCGTAATAGCGACCCTTTCCACTCAGCACTCGATGAACGGCTCGGATGAGGGCAACTTTGCAGGCGCCCTGGACCCTGGAAACGGGGGCAGCGATGCTGAGTCAATTGAAGCAATGAGTGAATGCCTGGAAAACATCGACTTCGAGGATTTTGGCTCCTTTTTTGGGGGCGTGTCACGCCGGGATTGTGCAGCTTTCTGTACCGCCATGCCCAACTGCAGGGTCTGGCAGCATGTGGCCACGTCAGGAGGAAGCTGTAATACCCGATATAGTAACCATACGGGCTTTGTATCAATGCATGCAGGTGTGGAATCCTGCGTACAGCTGTCTCACAAGCCGCCCGACATGACCAAATTTCTTGGAGTCGCGCACTGGCAGGGCTGCTACTTTAAAAGCGCGAAGCCATTTCTCCTAGACGGAGCGGAGGAGGCGAAGCGCCTCGGCGCCAGGATCCTGAAAGTGGCATTCAATTTCCATGAGCCTTGGAATGACTACCCCTGGAACTCTCCGGACTGGCCTCAGGAAGCTTGGCGCACGTGGACCCCTCCCCCGGAGGACATAGCCAAGCACCCGTATTGGAAGTCGCTCTTCCAGATGGACTTCGACACTTTCGTCCTTATTGTCTACTCTAACGTAGCGCGGAGCTCTCCGGATCCCGAAGATTGGAAGTCGTGGCTAGACCCCTGGTACTGGGTCTTCAAGGAGCCCACCGCGGAGCAGCTGCGCGACGAGACCGCCCAGTTCTACGCACTGACCGAGCACTTGCTCACCCACTACCCGGGCAAAACCTTTGTGCTCCAGATGTGGGAAGGAGATTGGACGCTGCGGCAGGACCTGCCGGTGGATCAGCGGTTCAATGTGAGCGCCTCGGTGCCCAGGGCGCTAGCGGACCGGATGGTCAAGTGGTTGGCGGCGAGGCAGCTGGGGGTCACCAAAGCCCGCCGCGCTGTCGGCAGCAAGGCCGGCACAGCCAAGGTCTTCCACGCCGCGGAGGTGAATCTGGTTTGGGCCTCTGCGCAGGAGTTAACCCGCAAGGGCCACGGTGGGAGGCGTCAGGATATGGTGACTGCAGTCCTCCCACGGGTGGCTCTCGACATGATCTCGTATTCAGCGTACGACTCGACTCTTATTCCTGAAGCCTCCACCGGGGCCTTTTTTGAGTCCATCCGATTTATTCAACGCATGCACAGGCGCACCCCTGAGGCTCCAGAGAAGTGCGTGTATGTTGGCGAGTTCGGCGTGAACACCATGAGCACGGACTGGGATGACTCCATGGAGAAGATCAAGAATGCAGTCAACGTGGGAGCAGCCGCAGGTCTTGCCTTTATAGTCTACTGGCAAATGTATGACAACGCACTGAATCCCAAAGGAAAGGAGCATTTTGGAGTTGACCTTTGCGATTCGCGCATGGTTGCAAAGGGCCCTGTTTATGATCAACAATATCTCGAAGGCTTTTTCCTACAGCACCCAGACATGGAATATCTGCGGCCGCCCGCCTCGTACTGGACAAAGATGCTCCAGGGAAAACTGGACGAGACGTAGCACTAAAAAAAGTGCATGTGTACATAGATTTGATAACACAAAACAAGCATGGACATTTCTGAAGAGCCAGCATAAAGAACGCTTCAAATCTTTCTACCAACAATTGCGAGGCAGCCATTGTAATATTATGTCAAGTATACCTGTTATCGCTATGTTAGGTCTGCGAGGGATTGTATTCCTCTTTATCTCACTCTTAATGCACTGTTGCTTTAGCATGTCCTGTGATGAAGCAGATTCACTGCCATTTTGCGTCACTCGGCGGTGTGGATGATCTTGGCACGACATTCGCCAGGAGCCGAATCAATGCTTAGCTCAGGTACAAGGGTAAAAACTAAAAGTAGCGCCAAGGAAACTGTTTTGTGCTCACACGTACTCCCGAAAATCATTCACACGACCTGGACTGCTGGCATCGTCAGAGAAGATCGGATCGGATCGGATCGGAACGGATCGGAACGGATCGGATCGCATGTTTCTGCTCGTCAGTCGCGCCGCGTCGGACGCTCCAGCCTCCCCCCATCCTGAGCTCGTGCGTGCATACGCAGAATATCTAAGTCGTGCTTCTTTTGGGATGGTTGTGCGAGAATTACGGCCGCAGTTCGAAGCAGTTCGTTTGAGAGAGAAGCATGGATCCACTTCACGTATCGTCAACGTCTTCCGTTTTTCTTTTGTAACGATTACAAAGCACATCTTGCATCCATCCGTTTGTCAAGATACCATGAAGCAACAGATTCATACCAGCCACTAATTAGACCTTTCTTTGGCACTTTTAGCAACAAACAACCACCAACCCCCACTTCGACCAAGCAACTATGTCGGCAGATAATGTCAAGACTTCTACCATTGGCTATCCTCGCATCGGTCCGAAACGAGAGATGAAGAAAGCCCTTGAGGAGTACTGGGCAGGAAAGTCGAGCAAAGAGGCTCTGACAGCTGTGGCAAAACAAGTCGAAGAAGCTGCTTGGAAGACGCAAGCGGACTCTGGCATCAATCTGGTGGCCCTTGACGGGACTTGCTACGATCAGATGCTGGATCACTGCACCTACCTGGGCCTTCTACCCGCGCGTTTCCAGGAACTCTCAGGCCTCGACGCGTACTTCGCAGCCGCTCGCGGACATCCTCCCAACATCACCGCGTTGGATATGTCCAAGTTGATGGACTCCAATTATCATTATCTGGTCCCCGAGCTGACAGCAAATTCCACCCCCAAGCCGAACTGGGCGCCTTTCTTGGAGGCCGTCCGCCGTGGCCAGGCGACCGTGGGGGCGGAGAAAGCCGTTCCCATGCTGATTGGACCCATTACCTTCACCGTTTTGTCTCGTGGCGACTTCGATCGGAGTGTCATGATCCAGCGCCTGGGACCAGCCTATCAAACGGTCCTGAATGAGTTAGCGAAGCTCGGGGTCCCTGAGGTCCAGATTCATGAGCCTGTGCTCGCATTAAGCGCAGCTAATCAGTACCAGGCCGACGCTGAAACGGTTTATCAGTCTCTGGCTGGCACTGTTCCTCTTCACCTTGTTGTACCGTACGACGACGTAGCCGCTGACGTGTACCCGTGGCTCGTGAAGCTGCCCGTGCAGGCCATCGGCTTGGATTTCTGTGGGGTGCCCGGGGGCCCCGCACGGGAACTCCACGTGCCAGCTAATCGCCAAGTACGGATTTCCTTCGGATAAGCGTCTGGGTGTGGGGATTATTGACGGTCGTAGCCCGTGGGCGGACAACGGCACCGCCGTCAAAGTCGTGGCGGCCCTGCGGAAGCATTTGGGTCCTGGGCAGGCGCTCTCGGTCCAGGTAAGAAAGTGGGGATCGAGGTGAGGTCTTATGGGGTCGCGCTCATCTGTTTCAGGCTAGCGCCTCTTATGGTCGGTGTAACACACAGAGGGTGTTTGCCTGCTTCCCCCGAGCTGACTTTTCTTTTCTCTTATTTTCCTCGCCCTCCACAGACCTCTGCATCCTTGCAACACGTCCCTTTGGATTTGAACTTGGAGACCGAACTGCCCACTGCGGTGAAAAGCCGTCTGGCATTTGCCCAACAGAAGCTGGAGGAAATGGTAGCAGTCAAGGAGGCCGTCACGGGACACGCCGGGGCAGCCAGCGATATCGATTTGAGCACTTATACCGGGGCTCCCACAATGGGTCTTACGGCGAAAGCAATTCCCACCGAATTTTTCCAGCGTCCGGCACCTTTCGCAGTACGCCGGCCTCAGCAGCCGCAATTTCATGCCTTCCCAACCACCACCATAGGGTCGTTTCCTCAGACGCCAACGATTCGCCGGGCGCGATTGCAGTACAAGAAAGGAACCATTTCCGAAGTGGAGTATCGCGAGCGTATCGCTGCTGAGATCGGCTACTCCATCGGTGCTCAAGAAGCCCTGGGGCTGGACGTCCTGGTACACGGCGAGGCGGAGCGCACGGACATGGTCGAGTACTTCGGAATGAAGCTCAACGGCTTCTGTTTCACTCAGCACGCATGGGTGCAGTCGTACGGTTCACGCTACGTGCGCCCGCCCCTGATTGTGGGCGACGTGTCCCGCCAGGGTCCGATGACGGTGCACGAATTTGAACTGGCCCAGTCGATGACGAGCCGCGCCTTCGTAAAGGGCATGCTCACGGGCCCGACAACCATCATCAACTGGTCGTTCCCCCGCAAAGACATCACGCGCTCTGAGCAGGCGTTCCAGATCGGCCTGGCCCTGCGCGAAGAGGTGGCGGACCTAGAGAAGGCGGGCTGCCGCATTATCCAGGTGGACGACCCCGCCATCCGCGAAGGCCTGCCTCTGAAGACCGACCGGCAGGCCCTCTATCTGGAGTGGTCCGCGGCTGCCTTCCGCCTCAGCTGTGGCGTGGCGACCCCGGCCTGCCAGATCGTCACGCACCTCTGCTACTCCAACTTCGAAGAAATCATGGCCGCAATCGACGCGTTAGACGCGGATGTGCTGACCATCGAGAACTCTCGCTCGGACGACGAGATGGTCCGGGCCCTCTCCGCCTACGGCTACAGCCGTGACTTGGGGCCAGGCGTCTACGACGTGCACTCCCCCCTTGTTCCTAGCGTGGAATCCATGGCAGCTAAGGCGCGCGCATACGTGGCGGCGGGCATCGACATCTCCAAAGTCTGGCTTAACCCGGACTGTGGACTCAAGACTCGTCGCTGGGAGGAAGTTCTCCCCTCTCTGCGTAACATGGTGGCCGCAGCAAAGCTGGTTCGCGAAGAGATGGGGGGAGGCAAGGCCAACGCCCGAGGTGTCACCGCCGCCAAGTAAAACGCTGGGCCTCGTCGTCTGCTTTACCCCACTCTTGTCCGCTCTGTGCGTTTTGGAGAGAAAGGGGAGTAGGCATATGTAGGTGGAATAAGGGCGGCAAGAGGACCAAAAGAGGAGAACGATTGTTGCGGGGACAATCAAATATGCAGATTTGATGTCTGGATCTTTTGCTCGCCTGTTAAGTCAAAAAATTATCTAGTACAAGAAGTAGGGGGGCTACTCGTGATGAAGCCGTCCTTTGGTCTCAGCACGCCCGCAAGGAAGACTTTGGACGAGAAATAGAGGCATGATATTGGAGCGGGTGTCTCATGTCTTAGACGTGGGATATGTTACTAGGATACGTCGCAGGGGAAAACGGGTAACGGGTAGGAGTTTTTAAAAAATGGCGCTGTGGCTACGATGGCAGTCGAGAAGAGAGCGTTTTCAGCTCACTTTTTGCATCTAACAGTCGTGCTGTGTGGTAAGCTGGGACTTGTAGCGATAAGTCGTTTAGGCGCGAAGCTCATAGAGGCAGCAAGTCCGAGGCTACGCATTAGGCCAGTTTTCTGTTTCGAGAACCACGTACCCTAACCCTTACAGAGAGGAATAATATTCCTGAATCGCTATTTCATTTTTTTACTTTGCGTCTGTTGATGAATCCTGGTTTTGCTTTGATATTTTGATCCCCCCTTTTTCGCGCCAGCTGCGTTGAAAATGTCGTCTATCGCCCGAATTAGCGATGCACCTGAAGAATGGGGGGCCTCTTGCTTGCTCTTCTTTTGAGAAATCGGACTGCCCGCTAGACTCGAATAACTTGCCTTGCACTTGAAAAGTCTTTTTCTCTTGTTTGCTGCGGGCAAGTTTTTCTTTGAACTGTCTGGTTGATGAGAGTCTGGTATCCGATCAATGACAAAGCTGACGGCCCTGCACTCCTGCTCCTTCTGATTCATTTTATGAGCAACAATCGTTTGTAGCCCTTCATTTTCGTCTTGTCCATCGCGTAAGGCAGTAAGTGCACAGTTCTTTCCATCTTCCAGCTCTTTGTTCTCCTCCTCGCCCTCCTCGCTCGACGAGCTGTACTCACTTGCCAACATGGCCCGCGAAGCAGCACCGCTCTTAGACCTTGCCACCAAGGCTTTTGAAGCTCCTGAGCGAGGTGATATTATTCTCGTGATGATTCCCGCAGCTCCAGAAGTCGAACAAGCGACAGAAGACTGAAGATTTAAGGCGACGCCGAGATCATCCTCTTGGTCACGATCACTTCCAGCACTTTCCTCCCGGTTCTGCCTCGGCCGTTTGACCCCAGATAAAGTAACATGAGCTTCCTTTTCCAGAATGCGCATCACTTTTCTAGCGAAAAGTTGATGCCTTTCCCCGCTTTTCTCCCCGTCCTTGCCCTCCCATCCTTCCAAGGAGTCCTCCGCTAGGAAAGAAGCATCACGTGACGCAACTATCTGGACGCACAAGTGTCGAAGAAGTGTGCGAAAACGACCCAAGATGGCCAAAAACAATATTAACAAGTTTAAAAAATAGCCCTGGGCGATTTCTTGCACGAGCAACTCTGCTGCTGCGGTAATCGAGGTCATCGCGGAGCAGCATTGCAGGATGGCCGTGGACAACGCGGCGGACCTCGTGGCTGGAACTTGGTGGAGTTGCCTCCTTGGCTTTTCCTTTCGAGTTTGTGTTGAGCCCTCAACCATAAATAAGTGTTGTCGCTCCTCCACAAGCAAGTGCAGCAGAGAAGGCACGTCGAGCTCCTCCGTCCGCCGTCTCACCTCCTGGTTGATCGTGTGAGTGAGACCAAGCATAACTTGACACATTGAAGAAATACCGACGCGACGTACCTCAAGCCTCTTCCAGTAGCCCGTTCGCCCGTGTTGGTTCTTATTGCGGTACATGAGGCTCGTCAACAAGTTTGTCTCCAGTGTCCATAACGAGAGCAAGTCAACCTCCTCACTTGGCCCCTGGGTCGTGCTATAACCACCATCATGCATGGCAACAATTGTCTTTTTCAGCTTCTCCCCTCAAGAATGCCGGTCGCGTCGTCACCTTGAGGAGCATGCGATTTTTCAAGTGCATTTGATGAGTGATGCGAGTATTGTCCTGACCTGTATGTGACGGGTCGCCGAGTGGAAGCGACGCAAGCCTTGAGCACAGGCACGCCACTCGCACCATCGGACAGCTGGAGTGAAAGATTAAAAACACATCCCTTTTTCCTCTTACGGTTTCCGATCAATCCACAATAAAACATGCGGCACAGGTCATAGTGGTGGTGAAGCTTGACAACAAGATGGGGGACGATGAACTGGTAAGAAAGTTTTCCCCTCCTCTCTGTAGTATGCTCCCCTAATTTTACCGTTTCCTCTTTTAACAGTCAACGTCCTTGAGTGAGATGTCTTTAACTGGGTCCCGGAGTCTCGGTGGAATAGGAGATGATCGTCCGGGGTCGGCGCTGAGCTCCTCGCCCGCAAGCCCAGGATTTGTGGGAAAAGGGACGTTGCGACCTAAGCACAAGCAGCAGCAGTCGGGAGCATCCCCAACCCGCGTGCGAAAGAGCTCCTCCCCCAAAAGTGGAAAAGGGGGCGGAGGCAAAGCCAGTGGGGGCGTGAAAGAAGATAGGAATCGAGGAAGGGATGTGAGCAGCGGCACTACCACCTCCAGAAATACTCCTGGAGGCTCTTCTCGGTGCGAATCTGAGGTAGGTAAAAACCACAAGGCGGCTGAAATTATCGCCACTGCTTCACTTGCAGCACACCATTTGAAACCCTGGCTTTGTTGCACAATATCCACGACCAGCGCACGCAGGGGCATATCAGCGCCGGGGCGAAGCGTCAGGGGCCGCAAAGCCACCGTGGTGCCCGGGCGGAGTCTGAGGATTGGGGGCGACACCAGGCCCCCTCGAAAATGATTCACCTGTTTAGCCACCTTCCGCAGTATTCGAAGCGCTCTACGCAAAGTAAATCCGACCTGCACCCGGCGATAGAAACCTTGGGGTTGCTGTACGCGGACGGGTCGGTGCGAGGCTCCAACGCGCGCACAGCAGCTATGCTGTTGGCGTTCAAAGAAGTGGTGCGAGAATACCAGCTCCCGCCGGGCGAGGTTCTACGCCTGGACCTTGATAAAGCCTTAAAGCCGCACATCCAATATCTCATCAATTGTCGGCCCCACTCTATCGCTATGGGCAACGCTATCAAATGGCTGCGGGGCCGTATCCACAGCCTGGACCCCGAGGCCGGGCCTGCGGAGGCAAAAGAGAGCATCGTGGAAGCCATTGATGCGTACGTGGAAGAACGGATAACGTTCGCGGCAAAAACATTGGCCGAGGTGACTGCGAATAAGATCTCGGACGGGGACGTGGTGCTGGTCTACGGTCGCTCCTATTCCGTGGAGCTCACGCTGCTTCGCGCAAAGGCTCAAGGGAAGAAGTTCCGCGTACTCGTGGTGGACTCACGACCGCTCCTTGAGGGCCGACGCCTTCTGGCATCATTGTCACGTGCGAATATTCCCAGCACCTACCTGAATTTAAACGCTGTCTCATACGTCATGCGTGGAGTGTCAAAGGTTCTCCTGGGTGTTGCCGCCATGCTATCGAACGGCGCCGTCATATCCCGTGCGGGCACAGCAGTTGTCGCCATGCTTGCTCGACGCTTTAATATTCCCGCAATTTTTTGTTGCGAGACTTATAAGTTCTCAGACAAGGTACAACTTGACTCCATTTGTTGGAACGAAGTAGGCGATCCAGCCGAGCTCCTCCGGCCTGCTGGCGGTCCTGGAGTTACTCGTCAGATGGAACAGGCCCACTCTCTGCAAAAAGACAAGCCTGGAATCGCAGCATCGGAATTGACGGCGTCCCTGCCGCAACGACTGAAGCTTTTAAATATCCGTTACGACTTGACACCCATGAAATATGTCTCCCTCGTCATCACAGAGGTTGGAATGATTCCTCCAACGTCTGTGCCTGTTCTCTTGCGAGAGAGTAGCAAGGATGACGTCAACGTCAATTTTGAGTTTTGAGAGAGCAGCAGAGAGCGTAAACGTGTCGTCATTTTGCGAGCAAGGAAGCGAAAGCAATGTCACATACTGGGCGGTCACGTGTTTAGGTACTTCACATCTTTGATTTTTGGGACCTACATCGTCTTGTTCCGACATCCCTACTGTCGAAAACTTCCTTGTCTCCTTCACTATTCCGCCGTCGCGGCCGCTCGGAAATCTGCTCCATTTTCACCGGTGAATTTGGACTCCTCCATCCCAAACCCGCTTTCTTTCTTGCTCTCCGCGTCTGCTCCTTCCTTGTCAGGACCGTTCGTTGCGGTAGCTGTCCGGGCTGCGAGCTCTTCGTGGGCGTGCTCAAGGCCTGCGAGAACGTTCTGAAGGCGCAGCGCTTCGGCTTGCTGTCTTGCCAGCAGCACCGCGAGTCCTTCTACTACGGTGTCCATCCCAGCCCTTGCTTCATTCAACTCAAGCCGCAAAGAGATCAGAGACCGGGAAAGTCCACCGGCGCCACCGATGCCAGTGCTTGACGTCACACTTGCAGGGCTTGGAAAGGGTAAGAGCGATGACGGCGTCGAGGGGGAAAGTCCTGATGAAAACGGGAAAGGCGACAGGATTTTTTCGAGTGCAGCCCGACTATTTTCCGATTCTAGACGATCGTGAATGAATCCGCCGCCTAAAACGCGGTACACTACCTCGCTACCGGCTTGCGCTGCTTTCCGCTCAAGGATCAGGATCGTTTCGTTCTTCAATGCGGGACAAAACACAGGCGGTAAGATTGTGCAGGATAAGAGATGGCCGACGTGAGCTCGTGCACAGATTCTGATAGCACAGACTCTTGTTCTCCTCCTGACATACCTGGCGATGTGTGCGCAAAATTGCTGAGGTAGACTCCGGGGAAGCCCGCACTTGTACACCGTTCGGGCTACTGACGCGGTAAAGAGCGAAGGGCGGAGCTGGATAATCCATATTCCCCATCAACAGGGACGCATCCCCACTTAAGGCGCTGGCGTCTGTCGGAAACATGCCGAACAAGGCACTTGGCGGAATAAATGGAGGCGGTTGAGGGACGTACGGCCATGTGCTGCTCAAGGACGGAGTGGGAACTGGGTAAGGAGGATATTGAGCTGTCTGACCGGCAATATTGGATGTGACAGGAGGATGGGGAGACGAGGCCGGGGGATTCGTGATACTGCCGCGGTTTGAAGCGGGTGGGTGTGGGAAGTTCGACGGCAGGGGCGCACCATCGGGAAGGGACGCAGGCCACCTTGTGGCTCGCGTGGGAACCCCAGCGTATCCACGGGTATTCGTCGCCCCCCACTGTGAGCTAGAGGGATGACTCGGCCCCCGCAATGAAGCGTTGGGCGTCTCTTGAGGTCCTGCAGGTGCTTGGTCACTGGGTGCAGCCATGTCATCCCCCGCTTCTGCGAGCCGTTCCCGCTCTTCTCCTACAGCGGCACCTGCATCAGCCACGACCGCCGCAGCCGGTGGCCCAGATCTCACTGGAGTGGGGGCGTTGGTGGGGATGTCGGCGCGGCAAGTGGGGCAGCTTTGCTGTTGCTGCAGCCAAAGTCGGAGACAGTCCAGGTGGAAAATGTGCGAGCATGGCAGCTTCTTGGCACCCGGCCCTGCTTCCATGAGATCACGGCATATGATGCAAGTATGCTCGCAACCACTCAACTCTTCCGAGGTGGCGTCGGGAAAGCGCTCGTTCATGTTTGCCGTCAGGTGCCGGTACTTGTTGAAGATGACGAGACGGCGCTTCAAGTTCACGTAAGACATCCACAGATCGCGCACGATGTGCAAAGGCATACCGTAGTAGGTAAAAATGATACTAAAAAAGACGACGTAGGAGAGAAATCGCACCACCTCGGTCGCAAACTCCAAGAAAAAAAGGTACGAGCCTTTCTGGGGCCAGTTGCCCTCAATCCTCATGTCCACTAAATGCAAACAGTATCGCAGAAGCGTGCTGGACACAGATACGGCAAGGATTGTGTACTCGAATCCGAAAAGGATTAAAACCGAAGGGCCCTTCCAAAAGTAGACACAGCCGGCGACGAAAGCCACGTCAACCACGAGGAGCGTGTACATGAGTGCCATCAGTCGGAAGTGCGTCCATCGAGACACGTTGTCCGACTCAACGTATTCTACGCGGCTTTGACACAGCCAATGGAAGCTCTTGGAAAACAGAAGGGCGGTAAAGAGTGTCAGCACGCGCACTGTAAGCTCCTCACGGAAAATGGTCAGGGCAAGGCACGTCTCAGTCACGGCATAGCGAGCGTTGTCGTAAAGCAGCTCCACCTCAACATCTCGCAATCGTCCAAAAAATATTGTCTTGAGAGTACGGCCTACCAAAAGCGTAAGCATTAAACCTAATAAAATATCGAATGCACATGCCATATGTCGTTAGGTGGATTCGTGTGTGCAATAGTGCCATGAGTAACGACTCATCGATTCCGGATGTCCCAGGCAAATGATAACGACCGAATGAGCTTCAAAGGACCACCACGCACATAAATTCGGTGATTCTAAATGAAAAACATGATAATTGCCAGGTGTTCCATTACTTACCCATGTTGCCGAGGACGAGAACGGAAGGTTTGGATGTAACGAGGTAGATTACGGCCGGGTAGAATTGCACGCGGGACTGGAACGCGTAGCTCACCGTGAATGCCGTCAAGGATATGCTCAAGGCCAGATACGATGCAAATGTCATGCCTGCCATTGTGAGCAGCACAGTAGGCGGCGTCGGTCCCCTCCTGGATGATGAGTGAAGGGGTGATGACCCCTCCGACGCTCTTGCTGCTTTAGCGAAGAGACAACGCCCGAAGCAGCCCCGCCGCTCGTGCCACAGGTCCCTGTCCTCGAGAGGAGCCCGTGAGGTAGATATGTGAGAATTGGAAGAGCAAGCAAGGGGCAGGATGCGGAAAGCCCCTGCAGTCGCCCCCTCTGGCCCCAATTCAAATGTCGTCCGGGCAGTGACGTGGGTGCTCGCCCTCTCGCCGACTTGTTCTTCTCGCCCCCAAGGACGCAGGAGGCATCCCCACCATCCCCGCCTCGCGCTTCCTTTCCCTTCCTCTCGCAAGGATCGTCTCTTTCTCCCCGCAGGGTCCTTTTCAATGTATGCCCTGGTAGCCGGAAGATGATGTCCCCCTTACCCCCTCGTGCGTGTACATGCCTGCACGCTTCCTTACTTCCATCGACATGGGCCGTCAGCCTCCTCACACACATGCTTTCCGACCTGCCCAATCACCACCCATAGCCCACGGTCCCCGCGTTTCCATTCCATCCTTTCCCCCCCAAAAATACATGGTTGTTTGCGAGCTACCCTAATTTTGCTGAGTTCACTCCCATTTTCCAACCTATCCCTACCGTATCCTCGTGTCCTGCCTAGGAGACCAAGAGCATGCAAAAAAATATGCGGCTTCATGTTTTGGTAGGAGGCCTTACCGCCTTAATGTGCCTGGGTATAGTCCGAGGAATCGGGACCATGAGCCCAGAAGCTGCCAACCTTGACCGTCAGCGTCTAGAGGAGATCACGAGGGATTTGCAGGCGCAAGTAAGCCGCAACCAGCTCCCCGGAAGCGGCATTTCAAGTTTACCGAGCGGGAAAGCTCGTCTTCCAGGACGCAGTGGGGTATCAAGATCGCGAGCTGATGCGGCCTATGGGCATGAACACAATTGTTCGTCTCATGTCCCAGACAAAACCACTCGTTGCCGCGGGTGTAATGATTTTATTGGAGCGAGATCTGATTAGCTTGGACGATCCGTTGTGGAAGTATTACCCCAAATTTCGCAATGTACGAGTCCTCAAGTCGGATGGAGCCAAAGAAACGGTACCGGCGAACCGGGACATTACCATTCTCGACCTGTTGCTGCATACGGCAGGCCTCGGCTACGGTGGGGGCTTCAATGACCCGAGCGGGGACAGCCCCCTTGCAACCATGGAGATTCCCTTCGAGACCCTCGAGTACTTCATGAATGAACAAGCCAGTAAGCCGCTCTATTGGCAGCCGGGCACCACCTGGCGCTACTCGTGGAGCTACGACGTGCTGGGCTACGTAATCAAACGTGTCACAGGACAGTCGCCCGATATCTGGCTTCGTCAAAACCTCTTCGAGCCCCTAGAGATGTACGACACGGACTTCTATGTGCCCATGGACAAGATCGGTCGCTTCGCAGTCGCCTACACGATGACGCGTTCGAACATCCTGATTCCCATCATCCGTCCCCGCATGGACCCCATCCAGGCCTTCAACCCGCCCCCCTTCATCTCCTGCGGCTCGGGCATCGTCTCCACACTCCATGACTACGGCCGGTTCACAATGATGCTGATGAACGGTGGTGTCATTGACGGGAAGCGGATTCTCAAATCCGAGACCGTGGACATGATGTGGCGCAACCAGCTGGACCTCTCTTTGCTGCCCATGGACTTGAACGGGTGGCAGTCAGACATGAACACGGGCTGGGGCTTCGGCTTCACCGTCTCGGCGCCTGGGCCTCTGCCTGACGTTGACTGGAGCAAGCACAAGGGCTCGAATCGGACCGGCGCTATCGGATGGGGCGGGGGTATGATGACCAATTGGATCGCATCGGCCGACAATGATCTCATTGTTCTCTTCGCTACTCAGCGCCTGGCCACGCCTATCCCCAACACGTTTCAGGAAATCGTAGTGCAGGGCGTTATGGACTCTATCAAAGGCAATTCTCCACGTAAACTGCCCGGTCCCGAAGGCCCTGCCGTCGAATTCGAGGTTGATGACGGCATCAATCACGCCGGGGGAAGGAACAATAACAACGGGGGGTTCGGAGGCCTGTGGGGAAACCAGTGGCGGCTCGCAGCAGACGAGGAGGAGGTCCTGACATCACTAGAGCCAAAGGAAGCTGGAAGGAGTCAGCCTCAGCAGGAAATGACTGAGGAAACGGACAAGCTGCATGCTCGACTCCGCAGTAGCAACGTTTGAACATAGCAAGGGAATTGTCGAATAATGCCTGTCTTCATACACTCATAATAGTACCTTATAGGTTTGATTGGTCATACTATGACACATTGCCAAATGTCACACATCATTCGCCTGGGAGCAAAGGCAGATGAATTTCTGGCGCTCCAGATCACTTACTCATATATAAACCATAAAGACGCGATTTTTCAGCTTAGGGATTACAGCCGCAAAGAAGGAAAATAAGGGTTTAGGACGACTGAGTCGCATACCTCCATCATCACGCTATTCTTTCCAAAAGATGTTCCTTTACAAACTCCTGCTTTCTTCCCCCACAGTCCATTCGACTTACCGCAAACAAATCACTTAAGCATCGGCACGCTCACTATCGCACTTCAAATGTACACGCACGAAGCCGTACCACAAATGAAGAATATTATCAATCTTGAGGTACTGAGAGCATAGTTACGAACGATATGAAATGTTTGAGTGAACGTTGATATCGAAGTTTCGCCCCAAAAGCATTCCGCACATTCTAAATATCGAGACGAGGCGCGTCCCGTGGGCAAACCCTCAGTAAAGCTTTAAAGCTGGATTTTACGTCTATCAGCGCTGATAAATCATATGTCTCATAGCAGAGCACCTGAAAGTTGAGTCCGCAATACCTTTTATTACTTGCGGTGATTATAGCCTGCTGTGACAAGTGATACGCCCAAAAGCTTTCGGATTGAGGACTTTTGGCTTTAGATTGTAAAAAATAAAGAAGAAAAGAAACATGCTATAAGAAGTCGAAGGTAGTGTGTCTTATTTTTGCCTATCTGAATTCACAATCTAGAAGTTCTTGGATGTGGTATCCGAACGTCTCCGGCTTCAGAGCGCATAAAGTTGAGTAATTTTTCTTCGATCAATCTCGTGTCCTCCTCATCCAATTTAGAAGTGTTAAAATGGCCTTTCCCATGACGAAGAATGACTTCCGCGCCCACAGTCTCTTCAAAGTCTCGCTTGTTGCTCACGCCGTTGTCATCGAGTCCCCGATACGGATCATTGTCCGCTATGAGACAAAGCAGCTTGCCAGGTTTGCAGACGCGCCGGACGGCCTGTTTTACGATCAGCAATCAGAGTAGTAAAGATGTCGATGAATGTGCTTTATCACTTGAAATCTCAATATACTCAACAAGTAGCAGGGACAAAAAGACAATGTTTAACCATCTACCCTCTCCGTTTGATGTCATACCGCAAAGTCGACATCATTGTGATTCATCCATCCTTCCTTGAATGTATCCCACTCGGTCCTGATGAGGTCGTCGATAGCGGGAGATCGTCTTCGTTGTGTTGTGTGATCCAGAGACAACCAGCAACCCACAAAAAGGCAACCGCCGATCTAAATCATCAGTGGCGAGGAAAAAAACGACGTTGTTCATCGTTTCTTTTCACATGGCGTTAAGTGCCATGATTTGCTAGTTGATACTCATAGGATCCGCTTGGGAAAATGAAACAATATTTTTTTCCACACGCATAGATACATACCTTGAAGCCCGGCGGCAAACACGCCAGGTAACGCAAAATTACCAGACAGCCAATGCTTTGTCCAATGAAAAAAGTGTTCTCGTCCGGCCCGGCGGGACCCACCATATCAGACAAGTGCTTGATGTACCTTCCCGAGTCAGCGGTCTGCACGGGAACAGTATTGCCTACAATTTCCACGTCAATGTCTACAAGACCGTGCCCACCTTCGCCCAATACACAATATTGCGTATGGCTCAAATGGATTGCCAGCGACTTCATCCATAAACGTGGGTAGGTCCAATCGCGCAACCATCCATTGTAGAGAATGATCCGCACTGACCGCCTCTCTTTCTCGTGATGAACTGCAATGTGCATATCGAAAGCAACCGGGATGGTAGAGCAGGTTTTATAGTCAAATATTCCTACCCTCTGCCACGCTTTGCTTGGATCGAATCGATGTCGTCGACCCTGTCATGGGTATACAAACCCCTTTGAGATTGCCGACTCAGTAGTCGTAGCTGTCAAGAATTTTAAAAATCTGTTACAGCGTATGTTCCGAGAGGCGAGTCGAGGCAGGCACCCAAAAAAACATGTGGTCATGGCCAAGTCAATCCGTAATTTTCAGAAAGGTGCTCATGAACCTTTTGCTATCATCATATTTAAAGTATGCTGTTGAATTATCTTGATTTCGTTGGAAATTTCACGAGTCCAGGAAAGAGTTGCACTATCCGAGAGAGAGCCACGAGGTGTCGGGTGATGGAAAAAAAAACACATGTACGCATGATTCACACGATATACCCAGTATTTCAGGCGTCGCAAAACTCATTTGCCCTATTAAGATAAAGCCCGATAAAAGTCCTACTTACACAGGGGAATGTGTCAATATTCAGCCAAAGCATGTGTTAATACTGGAACGGCAACTAAAAAAAACATTTCGGTTCCTACCAACATGTGTTTCGACGTCAACAGAATTTAAGCCTTTAAGCCCAAGTTTGTCAACATATTTCTATCCTTACGATAACAGCAATCAGAACTGAGCATATTAGGCACCTTTATCCTGCAACTTAGCTGAAATGGGAGGTGGCCAATCCATTGCAGCTGCAGCTCCAGAGCCACTTGAGTTTACAATGTCTTCAAGTGCTTCGTTACCTAAAGCATATCGTCACTTGTGTCATTTTCCTGTTCTGGCAAAGCAAGCTCGTGGCCCAATCCGTCACCATCCAAACGAACGAATCACACAGTGAGTGCGAGCTTGGGATAGCATTGCCTGCTCTGCTTACACGTGGACAGAACGTCATCTTTCGAAGGCCACATTTGCTCAAACATATCTCAGAATATGCATCGCATAATAGTCCATTAAAAGAATACTACACATTACATGACAGCTTCCTCAAAGAACAGGATGCGACCGCTCTTCTGATTGCGGACTACTTATCCGTGCGAGAACGTCTCGTCTTCCTGCAGACTCACAAGTAAGCTCAAGAGATGATGCGAAGGATTTTTTTGTGTGAGAAATTGGACTCTTAATTTAGTGTTGGATAATACACTTTAATGGGTGTATTTAATTTCGCTTTTCTCTCTCCAATACAACCTAAACCAAGACCAAACAATTTATGATCGTCCACTACTGTTATGCACTTTCAATGCACATTGTATATAAAGTAAAGTAACCGAACGAGTCAAATGCCGTATCGAAATTACAGGGTGGGCCTTCCGCCGAAGCATCTGAAACATTTATTATTCAGCGGACCTTCGCGGGAACTGAAATTTCTGTATAGTCCCGCGACTACCGCTATGGTAGAGGGGAAGCACCCAGTCTCGAGTTCTTTCAATAACAACTTAAAGGAGACCAAGACTGAAATATACGCCACGAATAATTTTGGCAACACATTCCAGCTCGAGATTCGGTATCGAGGGAGTTTTTTGTCCAGAGCGGTGCCCTTGTCATTGGTGTCTACCGCGCTTCATCGCGTTATTCGGAGTTGGATGGACGACACATTACGCAAGCGTGGATTTTCAACTCTTCTGACTATGGTCAACAGGCTCTTATCTGTATTCCGACCAACAGAAGAAGTCTGGTACACCATCATCAACAGCTTTGGGAAAGACGGGACTACCTTGCTCACATACGCCTGCAGTAGCCGGGATACACCGTTGTCTGTTATAGAAAAACTACTACAAATACCTTGTTTCGACCTGGCACTCCCTGATCACAAGTTTGGCCTCAATGCCATCCAGCTTGCACACATGCACGATCGTCAGGACGTACTCGCACATTTCGCCTCGCTGGTAGGGCTTCAAAGATGAACTTAATGCAAGAGCTTGCAATCATTCGAATGATTTTTGTTTCTTATGTATAGAAGAGAAACGAGAGCGAATGTGTCGCGTTTCTGTTTCCCTCCCTTTTTTTCTTTCTTTCAAACATTTGCTTTGTATGTCTGATTTCGCATAGCTTAGCACTCACAACTCCTCAAAAGCCTTCGGCTACCAACAAATCTGTAATGCTTTCGAACCAGCTGTCGCGAGCATCCGCATTGTATACAAAGAGATGGTTTCCTTGGATAAGTTCCATGTCAAAATCAGACCTTGTAAAGTTTCGCCACCCCTCAACCATTTTCTAAAGAGTGTGATGTGAAAGCAATGCGCGACATGAGTCGCAATTATAAGCTTCATGTCGTCTTTTGTCAAGAAAGATCGCTAAAACTTGGTGATCTTAAAGGGTAACTCCACTCTTCCCATATTATCACGCACCTTCGAGATTTTGCGGTCTTTCGAGGCGCAGTAGCCATGAATGGGGAAGTCAAATTTGTGGAAAGCTGTTTTCGGTTGAGGGTTTTTCAAGAAATTTAGTCATACGCTCGGCATGTTGGGATAAGCACATTACCTCATCACTATATCCCGACCTTCAATGTTGTGCTTATATTGATCAAACAGTGTGAAATCTGCCCGGAGGAGCGGCTCGAAATTTGGCCAAACATCCGGCCGAAAGACGATCTCGTTTACATCCCACAGGCGGCACTCGGCTTGAAGTTGAGAGACATTCATCTCCCTATTGGGTTTCCATGGCTATGCATAATGTTGTAGTGGTATAGAGGAATACTGAGGGAAATATTTTACTGCTTTACAAAAAACGAGCGCTGAAATGGAAAACTCGTATACCTTGGCACTTGCAGCAATGTCTGGTGAAGCCATGCAGGAGACAAAAAACATGCTTGGCATAGGCATAGCCATTGTTTTAATCAAACAGAGCATTTCATAGGCGATCCAGTTTCCGCAGCTGTGGGCGATCAAAACATAAGGTACGTCTTCCTCTTTCAGTTTCTCCTGGACCACAGGGAGAATTGCTGCCGCCATGGCTTGACATGTCTTAATAAAGGGCTCTTTCCGTCGCTGCTCACGACCTGGATATTGAATTGCTAGAATCTCTGCTCGGGCATCCTTTGCCCAAGAAACCAACTTGTTTGGTTCCCGCCGCGTCCCACGCACCGCCGGACCGGTGTAAATATTTTCGGCGCTACCAGCGCTTGGAAAGCACAAAATTCGAAGCCGGACCTTATCTAAAGGTTTATACATGGGAAGCCAAGCCTTGATTTCATCACTTGATACAGTCATTGTCAGTGCTGTGCTCGCGACCGCCTTTAGTATACGGGAATTTTCTCGTGAGGTGAAAAGAAAAAACGTCTGAAGATTTCTCTTACCTTGCCCGTGGGCTCCGAAGTCCTGGCAGTAGAAAAGCACAGACCAATGTTTACTGATGTCTATACTCTTCCAGGAAATTCGCGGGATATATATGATTAAGAATCAATATTCATAGCGCACGGCTGTCTCCGACACCCGATACTAAGCTTGTATGGAAGCGACCCGCATTCATTTTTTTGAAAAAACGTTGAAGGGAAAACCATCGAGGTTCCTAGCACTCGGTAGTGATTTGATTTTCATGAGTGCATGACAAGCTCCCGTAAGCTTTGAAAGCTACTTTCTTCCAGCGAAATAAAGTGTATAATCAGTCGTTGCTTATTTTTCATGCGATTTCAACGCCATCAATTTGCATTTCACCCGACTTCTAAGTCTTCGCAGTTTCACATTCGTTGGAGTGGAAGTGGGAGGTTTACTGAAATCATTAATTAAAAATATATGTATGAGAGCCCATTTTTGGATCCTTTTTACAATTGTTCCTCTTGCGGATTAATACTTTCACGTTGCTAGCCCCGCACGTATCCCCGACAGCATGTACGACCTGACTTCTTTGATTAGAACAGGCACAAGTTTTCCCCGGAGCTCCTCTATGTTTCCTTCAAAGAGCACAGGTCGCCCTTGTCGGTTGCGGCCTTTGACGAGGCGTGGATCTTTCACATGACGACTCTCCACCAATACCTCAACCTCTCGACCCAGGTAGCGATGGTTGCGTTCCATCGCATGCTCAGCCGCTAGCTTGTTGATCCTTTGCAAGCGATCAGACTTGACGTCGTCCGATATTTGGTCTTCATATGTAGCCGCGGGTGTATTAGGCCTAGGACTGTATGCGGCCGTATTGACCTGGTCGAATTTGACAATCTCCATCAGGCGAAGCGTGTTTTGAAATTGAGCCTCAGTCTCACCGGGAAAGCCAACGATGATGTCAGAGGTCACGGCAGCATCCGGTAGAAGGGAACGAATGCGCTCCACGATCTCCAAGAATTTAGAAACAGTGTATCCTCGACTCATTTTCTTCAAAATATCGTCGTCTCCTGATTGAACAGGTACGTGGAACATCTCGCACATGTTGGGAATGGAGGCCACAGCATCCACTACGTTCATAGACATGTACCGAGGATGACTTGTCACGAAGCGCACACGCTTTATTCCTTCTACTCGACCTACTGCATGCAAGAGATCGGAAAATTTTTGCTTGGGGGTCAGGTCTCGGCCCCAGGCATCAATGTTCTGGCCCAGGAGCGTAATTTCGCGGTAGCCCGAACGCGCCAGCTCCTCTATTTCTCGAATGACCGACTCGCGTGGCCGACTCTGTTCTGTAATAAATATATCGCATGGACAGAAAATCAGAGAAGTCGTGTTTTGGAGCTTTCTCGCATTTCTGCGACACATTGGTACCTTATTGAGAGCTAATTGAATAAACAGCAAGCCATGGGTAACCACCGACTGTCCATACCTGTTCCGCGAGTAGTAGGGACCACGCAGTATGTGCAGCGTTCGTTGCAGCCGTAGATAATGTTGACCCAGGCACGAATATCACTGTCCCTTCGGGGCTTACTGACATCCTCCATAATGTGAGTCGCCTCCGTGGCCACCACCTGGTTGCCGTCCATCACCTCCTCCAACAGATCCCCCAGTCGATTAGCATATTGTGGCCCGATCACTAAATCGACCTCTGGAAAGCGCGAAACGATGGCTTGCCCCTCCTGCTGGGCCACGCAACCCGCCACCACTATTGCCAGGTTGTCCCCGCGCTTCTTGCGGTTGACGTAGGGGCCCAAGTAACTGTAGACTTTTTGCTCTGCATGGTCACGGATGGAGCAGGTGTTGACGACAACAACGTCCGCCTTAGCCACCTCTTCCGATGAGGCAGCTTCCCGAAAGCCCAGTGCACTTAACTGACCCGCCATGCGCTCCGAGTCCGCTGTGTTCATGGCACAACCCATGGTCTCGACTGCGTACACGAGAGCTGCATCATCCTTATCTTTTGCCATCAGCTCCTTGAGGGGCGTGGGCAGTAGCCCACGCCCCTGCACCCGTCCTTGCGGTTTGCTCGTGTAACTGAGATCGAACATGACATCTTCGATTTTCACCAGATGAAACCCGCGCAGGCTGGTAATCTTAAAGACATCGCCAGGTTTATGCTGTAGCGCCAATTCCCGCACATGCCGCGGAAGGACGTCCTCCATGAACTCGTCCGCCATGCCGATCCATCCAACATCTCCGCCTGCGTCGCGCGTGACCTACATAACAGAGCAAAGATGACTCAGTCGGGTTCTGAAGTAGTCGCGTTTTGACAAGAGGCGGCAGCATTGAGCATACAAGACATTTTCCTGGATCCTGAAGACACCCTTGCTGCCACATCATATCTTATCATTGGGATCTTACCGAGCAAGCTGAAATTGCGGCCGCTAGGGCATGAAACTCAGCCCCCTTCTTCACGTCTTCGAAGAGGCTGTCGCACAAAGGTTCTGTCTGTTTATTCGAGTGAACAATAAGCTAAAAAGTCCATTAGTTTTTACCTCCCAAGAATTTGCTTCTCAAAAATGCAAGCCGATCAGTTCAAAAATGCTCAAGCGCAGATGAAAGGTTCGACCCCCCCAAAACTCACCTCCACAAGCAAATGTCGAGCCCGCACGGCAATCACACTCTTTCGTCGCTGGGCTTCTATACGCTCTTTGAAATCTTTTAGGGAAAGATTCATGCTTTCTGCTCGAACAAAATGCCAAGTCAATCAAATGTAAGAGTTTAACATACTCGATGATATGTTTGCTGAAATAAAAGCTGCGTCGGGGCTTAAGTGTGCCTTACATTCGCGTGTACTTAAAAATCTACAAGAATCGAAGGCTCTTTTGTCTTCCAATTTTACTTCCCCCGCAAACATCTAAACAAGTCCGTCTTGGTGTCAAGTGCGATCACCAAAAGCCCATCAGACCTACCCTCCATTGTCTTGGCTCCACTTGTCTGCCACAACTTTTGCGCGGTGGCACTGCATGAAATGTAGTTATGCTTATGTTGTCTACGAATTTCGTAACTTTGACAGGCACCCGGAAGATGTGCGTAAAATAAAAAGGGGGGGGCCGTCAATTTGAGGATACAAATATCATTTTACCTCCGTATCATTGTGATACGCACCTATCAGAAGCGACGGCCGCAGGTGTCCTTCTTGAATCAAACCTTTGCAAGGCTGTAAAGCATTGCACGAGCGGAATGCCATGTGCAAGGAGTTCAGCCAGGAGGATTAGCACAAGCACTGGCCCCCTCACCATCCAGAGCGCCCTGCGACGGCCAGAGTGACCTTGGTGTCGCATCAGTAGAATGGTGATCCGCGTGCCAGCACAGCGTGAATAAGTAAGAGCCCTGTTGTACAGATGGGTTCCAAGAAGTTGATAGTTAGTGCCTCGAAAGCCACTTAGGTGTGCTGCAGTCTCGCAAGAGAGGGAACAGGGAGACCTCTCGGGAGGCGAGGGAGTTGAAGTGCAGGGCATAAATATGGATGGTACGTCGCTTTTGGTCCTGTCATTGCCACCGGACACGCCTTTTTGCCTTCCATCCTCTCCGAAGGAAAAGACTTGCTGCGCGCGTCCAAAAAGCTGTAGCTTGCTGATGTGGTTATCGCTTCTGAGGTATCTTTATTTGGAAGTTGATCACCGTCACCGCGCAAGCGGTTGTCGAAGAGACACCGCACAACTAGCATGCAACGAGTGAAAAATAATACCAAAGTCGTGTGTGCTCTTTTCATTCACATTTGGTAATTTATACACTCATTTTTAAGCGCCCAGTACAAGCTTCTTTTCGGGCAAGGAATCGGGCGCGAGCCGCTGCCACGGCACCCTGATCTGTCTTCTCTTTACGGGGGGTAGCAATGCCTGCCTTCGACCCCTCAGTCGCGTCAGCCGTCG
Source organism: Microchloropsis gaditana (assembly GCF_000240725.1). Classification (NCBI taxonomy): domain Eukaryota; class Eustigmatophyceae; order Eustigmatales; family Monodopsidaceae; genus Microchloropsis; species Microchloropsis gaditana. Next base: position 112,991 of record NW_005803948.1, read on the forward strand.
AGGTTCTTGAATCCCTCTCCTTCGTTTCTTGCAGCCCTCCTAACGACAATTGGCTCAACGATGCCTTGCCACTACGCGCACGGCACTCCACTAGCCAAGACCTTTCAACACCAAGGACGTGTCGCATGAAAGGCCGGGAGGTGTAAACTAGCTCGTGGTAGATGACACAAAGGGGCGATTTTCGTGCATTATTCATGGCTAGTGCGGAAGATGGATGGACGTAGATGAGCTTAAGATCCTCATTGGACATATATCCTTCCATATGCTTGTAGACAGTGGTAGCCTCAGCGCCACAACGCGTGCCAGCATTGTTGAAGAAGCCGGCGGTCAGAGCGCGACAGATGGCTTCCATGTCCTTCGCTGAGGAAAATGCTGTCAGACCCGTCGCTCGCCGGACCTCCTGCTCGAGCTGCTGCCTGATATTGCGGGCGTTCTTGAGAGCACGTAGGCTGAGGAAGGCATCTTTTGCCCACTGCTCGTCAAAAGCCCGGGCCTCCCAGGCCGCGAAGACCATCAGGTAGGTGACGTGGTCACCGCGCGGGTGCATGAAGCGTGCGTGCGCCCGCTCTGCCTCCTTGTCCCGCTCCGGGGGCCGATCTAACTTATCCCGCGCTGGCTTGGGCTTACGGCTGAACCAGATGTTCTCGACGGAGAGCATGGCAGCGATGGTGAGGACTTCCCTCAGGCATCCCTCCTCCACGGCTTGGAGAATAGCGCGGCTGAGAGCCGGGTCCAGGGGCAACCTGGCCATGCTCTGGCCTAGTGGAGTGACCTGGCCGCTATCGTCAAGCGCTCCTAAGGAGTGCAGCATCAGGAGGGCCTCGGCAAGCTGGTCCTTCGACGGCGCCTCAAAGTAGTCGAAGTCGACCACGTCTGGCACGCCCAGCACCTTCAGATACAAGAGGACGTTGGCTAGATTGCAGCGACAGATCTCAGGTACGGTCTCCGGCATCATCCCCTCCAGACACTCCCGGGAGTAGAGCCGGTAGCATTGGCCCGGCCCCGTCCGGCCCGCTCGGCCCGCTCGCTGCTCGGCAGCCACCCGGGAGATGGGCACCACCACCAGGCTCTCCATGCGCCGCGCCGGGTTGTAGGTCTTCTGCTTTACAAAGCCCGAGTCAACGACGTAGCGGACCCCGGGCACCGTCACCGAGGTCTCTGCGATGTTGGTGGCGACGATACACTTCCGTGTCCCGGGCCCCACCGGATGGAAGGCGCGAAGCTGCTGCTCGCCGCTCAAGGAGCCGTACAAGGGCAAAACAAGCAGATCCATGCCCGCTTCGCCTTGTGAGGCACCCAGGTCGGCGGCTTGCGCAGTCAGGAGGGAGCATGCCTTGTCGATCTCATCTTGTCCTGTGAGGAACGCGAGGATGTGCCCCTCGTCCTGGGTGCGGTGGATCTTGATAACCACGTCCACCAAAGACTGGACGTAGGCGGAGCTCGAGGGGCCTGTCCGAGTCATGATCACCTTCCAGAGATGGAAAAAAGGCTTAGACCCCGACGCTTTTCTCCACTCGCATGCACTCGAGGGTCCAGGGGGCATGACGAGGAGGACAGCCACTCCCAAGGGGAAGTGGGAGGTGGGAGAGGGGCAGGCAGGTCGAGGGAGTCACACGTAGGGACTCACCTTTGTCTTGGAGTGGTACACGCTCACGGGATGAGTGCGAACGGGAATCTCCTTGACGGGGCACTTGTCGAAGTACTCAGCAAACGCCTTCACGTCCAGGGTCGCTGAGGTTACGACGAGCTAGGAAGGACCGAGAACACGTTAGCGAGAAGAGAGAAGACGGCCTCACCACCCACCACGATGCATCTTGCGGCTTACCTTCAGGTCAAGTCTCATACTCAAAGCACGCTTCACCAACCCAAAGAGGAGGTCCGTGTTGACGCTTCGCTCGTGTGCCTCGTCCAGCATGATGAAACTGCTTCCATTCGAATGCGGGGCCATGAAGTTGCGTGAGTGAAAGCGAGACACCAGCATAGAGCGGCGGGAAGGCCAAAATAACAACTCATACGTCGCGACAAATAGCCAATGTGAGGGTGAACACGCGGATGCAGATCCCAAGAATTGCGTGGCTCCCTTTGTTTTATGGGGTGCAGAACTTGCCTGTATTTACTCAAAAGCGGATCAGCGAGGCATTCCCGCACTAAACAGCCGTCTGTTACGAATTTAATGCGTGTTTGGGGACCGGTACAATCTTCAAACCGAATTTGATAGCCGACTTCTTCACCTAATTTGACGTGGCGCTCCTCTGCCACGCGAGTTGCCACCGAGACCGCCGCGACCCTCCGCGGTTGAGTCACGCCGACGAGACCGGGCGGGTCGAACTCTGTTTTTTCGCGTGCACAATCGTTTGAGAATGGTGAACTTTTCATGGCATTAAAATTGCTCTATCTATTTATGACTGCCTTCCCTTACCATCTCGAAGGTATTGAGGAAATTGAGTCGTCTTTCCGCTGCCAGTTTCGCCCTTGCAGACCACGACTCGATTCTCACACACCGCCTGCATCAGTTCTGCCTTGTAATGATACACTGGTAAGATTTCCTCGTGCTGATGCTCTGGATCAATATGACAACATTTTTCACGTGTGCTTCTAGTGTTACTTCTCCTCCTGCGACGGCTCCTGTCTTTGCTTCGCTCTCTTGAACTGCACCGCCGCCTTTCTCTGCTCCGGCTCCTGCTTTCAGACGCAAAGTACCGTTTCAAAGCATCATGTCGCCGTTTCCTGTTTGGGTTACCGATACTGCTGCTCCTGCTAAACTCTTTTTTATGCCCAACCCAATCGTCAACATAACTCGTATCTTCCCGTTCTCCGCTTTCCCTGGCAACCGTCTTCTTATTATCTTGGAATTTCTGTCCAGCTTCTGTGCTTGTTGCGTTTTCCATGTGCCCGTTCGTTCACGCTGTTTCAGTATATATACATATATATTGGAGATGTTTACATCCAGATGCGTATTTATGATGAGAGCGCTTCCAGCGAAGGCTATCGCCGGCAGGGCACCACGCTTGGTAACGCTGATGCTTGCTTCGCACGAGAAAGCCACTAGGACCAAGGCCTAGGGCGGGCGCACCGCTACATGACTATCGTACTTCCTTCAAACACATCCAGGTCTCGTACGCTAGCATTATAGCATCTTCTGGATCTCTTGTACGATGCAGGGGACGCGTGTGGCTATCTCGAAGCTAGCCAAGGCGTCATCCCTTGGCGGGCTCTCGGCAGAGGCTGGAGAGTCTCTGAACACCTGCGCCTACAGCGACGCGAAACAGCGTCTGTACTTCTTCGGTCATGGTGTGCAAGAAGCGACAGAAATGCTGCATTTCTTAACCCTTTCGGATCTAGAGCAGGGTGTGAGGCCTTTGAGGATAGGAAGCTCTGCAGGAGAGGATGCACAGGACCAATTTTACGGTGGAACGCGTGTTACTAACATGATGTTTAACAGTTCTGGCGACTTGCTGTTGCTGAGTGGACCTTCAGGTGAGCCAATACCTTATCTCGGTTTGGTGGATTTGAGGGATGACGCGGAGATAGACTCGCTGTCAGCACGAAGGGAACCTCCTAGCGCACCGCACAGAAACATCTTACCGGCAGATTTGAGGGCAAGGTTGCTCAAGGCTGCATGGCATCCGCTCAGTAAGACGCATATCGTAGCATTGTTCGGGCCCGAAGGCGGATCTGATAGTGGGGAGCGGGCTGAGCTCCGCATTTATAACGTAGATGACGTGAGACGGATGAAGACGCCCGAAATTATTATTCCAGTGGATGGCGACGTGGCATCATTTTGCTTTGGACCAGAGTCGCTGTGGCAACGCTTTACAATTTATCTGGTGAGTACAGGACTGGAGGCTACGGGAGGAGCTCCGCGACTATTCGCGCTTTGCCCTGTGGTGCCCTTCAGAGCTCGGGTACCGGCGTTGGCGGTGAAGGAGTTGCAAGAGGCGATTTTGGAAGAGTTAGCACTGGACAAGGTGGCACGGCGACGAGAGGAGCTAGAAACACAATGGTCGTTTCTAGATCGCTCCTTTGGCGATGTTGTTGGACTGGCGAAACAGCGAGGGGACGACTATCTGGCCTTCAGATGGGTGACAAATCGCGTCCCCATGGGCCCCGACCGCACGCCGGTGATCCAGGACGTGGAATGTACGTGGGGGAGTGGATAGGGATCGTTGGCATAAGGAGATATCGTTATTTTCGCGGGACAACCTGCTTGCTGATCTTTCCTTCATCAACCCGTGCCGCTTGACCCCCACAGATCCGGACCCCCCCGTGACGACGGCCGAGGGCCTGAGCATGGGCGTGCGGGCGCTGGACCTGCTCAATCCATGTGGCACTCTTCCGGCGCTGGCCGTGACATTTGACAAGGAGCTGGTGGACGTTTTGCTCGCTGTGTCGCTGGTGGAGCCCTCTCTACTCCGTGGTCGCGAGGGCGGCCCCTGGCGGGCGCTTGAGGCGCGGCGACTCGCACGTTTGATGACTGGGCACCGTGCGAGGGAGGTTCTGCCCCGATTACTGCCGGACCCGGAACGTCATTCGCAAGGCATTCTCTACCTGGTGCGCGAGCAGGCGGTGCTCCGACTCGTCTTGCCGTGGATCCGGCGCGTTGAGGAGCTGGGGGACGAAGGGGGAGAGCTCGGCTTCTCCGGTAGCGGCGCTCTAGCTGAAGGACGACCGCCCGAAAGGGCGCGTTTGCAGGAAGTGCACAGGATTGGGAGCGGCGCCAACGCAGGTGGCCGAAGAAGCGTGGGGGCGTGCATGGTGTACGGCGCGTCCGTGGGGAGTCTGCTGCTTGTCCGGCGGCGGGACGCGGAGGTAGAGATGCTGAATCTTGCCATTCTGCCGTTTATGGTGGACGAAGAGGGTGACAGGCCGGAGGAAAAAGATGGGGACGAGCAAGGGCGGTCCGTCGCGTCCGCAAGACAGGAGCTCCTCTCTGCGCGGGGACGGGAGACAAGAGAGCGCTTCTTCAACTTCGTTCCTTTCGAGGCGGCTTGCCTACCGGACCTCGAGCGGCTGCGGCGAGGATACGAGCGTTTTCTTCACGCAGTACCTGGTGCACGCACGAACGAACTGGTGAGGCTGAAGCAGGACCTCATTCAGGAGGTGGTGATCCCCCTTAGGGCCCTCCAGACGCGCATGGTGGTGCGGTCGGACGAGGTCGCAGTCCTGTACGAGCGAGCGCATGCGGTGGCCAAGGTGCTTGATGAGCGATTGGAGGAGCAGCGGGCAGCATGTGAGCGGCTGCTGGAGAGAGTGGCGGGGGCCGAGCATCAACTGGAGCAGGACGAGAAGGTGGCTAGATTGGCGGTTGAGAAGCTCCATTGGGTGCGGTCCGTGATAACACCGCAAGAGGATCGAAGATTCCAAGAAGTCCAGCTCGCTGAGGCCAGGTTGCGGAACTTGCACGAGCGCCTAGAGAGTGTGGAGGGCTGGTTGGGGGGGCAGAAAGCTGACGGAGGTGACCGTACGAGTATATGTGCAAGGAGAAGGCGTGCACCAGAGCAAGAGATGCAACGACGTCATTTGATCAGTCAGGTTCAGGATTTGGGGAAGGATGTGGCTCTTCTTGAGAGTGTCCTTGACATGGACGAGGAAGACGCCCCTGAGGAGGCGCGCGTGGGTGGATCCGCCTTGCTACATGATTTCAACAGTCTACGGATCGACTATTTAGACACCTAGTACAAACAACACGGAAGCCAAAAAGTGCGAGAGCGCACTCAATTCGTCACGACGTCGCAATTCTTCTTCTCTTGCTTTTATTGTGTTAACATATACAACATGCTTTTTTGTGCTTGGGCGTGCAGTTGGCGGCTGTCGAGAGAATCGGACAGTGATGGCTGTGAGATGTTTACTTTGTGTAAAAATAGAATTGAGTGACGATAGGACGTGCAAACCGAAAATCATTTCCCTCCCACCTGTGTCCTTCCACCATCCTTGCCTTGCGTATCGACGAAGATCTCCGGGCCTGGCGGACTCTCTAACCCGTCCTCGTCAACTGCCACCAGCCGGACACAGTACGTCGCGCATGGCTGCAAGTCAGGAAGCGCCGCGACCATTCTATTTTGTCCGCTTGGAACGTCTACCTGCGCCGCCTCCTCCCAACTTTGAAGGTATTCTTTATACTGAATGCGGTATCGTAATGTGTCTACAGCGTCCCTGCGCGAAAAGCGGTGGAAGGGGATGAATATGAGATGATAGCGACAAACAGGTGTGCTGCCGCACGCTTTCAAATTGTGAAGAATTGTTTCAGCAAAAAGAGTCGACATAATAGGCGTAGACTTCACAACAATGACACCCGGCGCGTACCAGCACACAAAGAAGAGCACTTACCACTCCACTCTTATCGACGTATCCTCCGCGGCTACAAAGCGGGGCTCCTCGGGTGGCAATAAGACTTCAGGAGTCATGTGTACTTTTAAAAATGGAGAGATTAAATTGAGATGTGATTGAAAAATACATTTTTTGAGAAAAAAGAGTTCGTGCGATTCGGTAGGACACTTTCCTGTGTGATGATGGCGCCATATTTATATCATTTTCAAGGAAGAGCGCTATCGGAGACTTCCAGGGATTCGCGAATGTTACATGAAAAATCGTCCAATTGCGTGCCTGAGCATCCAAAAACGTCACCACTAAGGCATAGTTTAATTACTGTTCCTGCACCCTTTCATCTCGTGAGCTCGCACGGATTGGCGATAGGGGCGCGACGTGCAGGTACTGCTAGTAGCAGCGACCGAGGATGATCATACAGCGGCCTGGTATGAACCCGAAGTCCCTATATTTGCGGACGAGATGATGGCTTAATGCGGCAAAGTAATGTACTTGAAGGAACTGGAACGTTCTTCGCTTGACAGCTTCACATCCACCTGCACAGGGCGGTGTGACGGTGTGGGAGGTTGGAAGGGGTATTGCGTGAGCTTGCGTCTTCACACGCCCTGCCGAGCCTAAAACTTGCGCTCCTGTATGACAGTCGGGACGGCTCAGCAAAATAGTCGGATGGCACTTGTGCTGGCTTTGGTCCTTGAAGAGACTATCTGGTACCGCGTCGCGAGCGTTTAAGGCCGGAGAGGTTGCTTGCGCTTCTTGCTCTCTTATAATGATACACTTCAAACCTTACCCAATAGGTGAAGAATATGGAAAGAGCTTTGCATAGTCAAGACGTCGTAAAAGCCGTGCTTTCCTACCTGGACCATTATACTCTCCTACGAAGAGGTGCCAGAGTTAGCCGTGGATGGCAACGTGTTATTGAGGCAGGTGGTCTAGGCGAAGAGGCGTGTCGATTAGCCTTCTGGTCACACTATCGCAGCCAAGATGAGTGCTACCCGAATGATTTTGCCACAATCTCTACTTCGTCATTTTCTTGGCGGAAAGAATGCAAAAGCAGGAGGTTGAACGGCTGGAGTCCTCGTGAAGATATCGTTGGGCCGAGCACAGGTCCGTCCTTGATCACTGGACTTCCTATCCATCCCACATCACAGCATTGTTTGCATCCTCATGGAGACTCATATTATAACCTTAGTGTGTGATATCACTGGAGACGTGATCTTTGCAGTCGCCGCGACTCCAGTGGACAGCTTGTTCATTTGTGGTGGGGAAAACGGCATCCTTTATTTTATCGATATCACCGAGGAGGTCGGCAAAGCCATTCGCTACCACTTTGAGGCGCATACAGGCACACTTTTGGCCCTTTCCGCACGAAAGTCCTGTCCAGGCCGTGATGGCGTGTCCATGTACCACGTCATAAGTGGCGACACCCTGGGCTGTATCCAGATTAACGCTGTTGACGTTGTACATCGGACCAGACACATTCTTTATACCCTGCGTCTGAAAACCTCGGTCCTTCACTTCGTGCGACTCCGAAGGGACATGCAGGCTAGCGCTTTGCGGGACGGCACCGTAGTCTGTTGGAGGGACTACTCCGGGTCACAAGAGAAGTCAGGCGAAGGTCATGGCAGCGGTGAAGCTAACGCAACTCACGCTCACAATGGAGAAGTGACGCATTTTACTGGAATCGGTGAGGAAAATAGGGTCAGATTGCTTGTAACGGCCTCGAATTCCGACCAAAATCTGCGGACCTGGCGTACGGCGTTCGGGAAAGATCCGGGGAACTCGGTGAGAGTTGAGCTGGAGCCCATGCAGGTACTGTCGTTGGCAAGCTTAAGCGTGGGATCTCTTTGCACTAGCTCGGGGATGAGCGTCGCGCCTGACGGGGTTGTAACCCTGGGTTTTGGGAACGGCCGAGTCTGCTCTCTGGATGCTTATACGTGCTCGCTGATCAGCGTCCTGCACGTACACGACGACGAAGTATGGGACGTGCGAAGCTGTGGGAGCGGCATGGTTGTTACATCATCCCGAGACCGAAGCGTAGCTGTAAGTGACATCCGCTCTGCAGACCCGTCGGATCATTTCCGGTTGGCTGTAGGCAACTGGATCGTACGTGTGAAGGCGACACCCGCATGTCTTCTCTTGTTGGGCTTTGACGCACAGCTTCGTGTCGTCAGAAAAAGGTCCTTGAAAATGTGAAAGCATGTGTGAAGAGTTTCGCGGTACCTACTCGAATTCCCCCTTCACTGATAAGTCCCGGAGCCAACATGAATAGGGTCCCCCCCTGACACAGGATGTTATCGACTTTGTGTTTTCATCCGAACCAGAGTCATTATGACGATCATGGTAAGGGAACGTGATGAGCGCAATTCACAATGATATTTTGTCAAATTATGGTGCGGGCCGACTGATAGGTGAATTGGTAACTTTAGGACTCATTATCAGGGTTAGGTACCCCCTTTCGCAATCAGTAGGTGCTCGCCTGACGTGAATCTCGCTATCGCCAGAATTCCGAGGTACTTTTACTGACTACGTGATATGTAAGCAAGCGAAAAGAAAATTCACACAAGCCCCAAGACGGGTGTCGAGGAATATATATCAAAATGTGCCAATATGCTTCCACGCTTCATGCACGGAATGACTGGCCACACGCGCGCGTGGATGCACATGCCGCGTCATTCATTGAAAACAGTGCAGGGGGAAAGTTCCTTTTTTTTCGACACGGATTCACCAATGTTTGGGATATAGATATTCCCCTGTTGTCGTACAAAAGAAGGCTCACCCATGCATTCCGCCTCTGATGACTTTCTCCAGCCCTCTTGCCGGTGGTCGTCGCTTTGTTTTTCCACATTTGCTGACAATTTGAGCACTCTTTAACTTTCCTATTTTTCTTGTCCGTGGTACAGTAATTTCGTTCATGTACATAATCTGGCATTTAAAAGAGCTCTTTCATTTTCTTAGGTTATTTTGCTATTCAGTAAATTGACATGAAACGGTGTTCAACTGCCGATGGACACGAAAGAGATTTTGATGATAAGCCGACTACCGCGCCTTTGTGACCGAGCGTTTATTTACGGTCTCGAGATTCCTTTCAATGTCTGCACCGCCTCCCCTTGACGGTGCCGTTGTGCATGGTCTTGCTTTAGTAAAGGCGCTTTTAACATGAAATTGGTGCTCCTTCCTAGGCAGGATGCTCAAGGTACAGTTGCAGGAAATAATCATGAAAAACTTTAGGAGAGCCCGGCATGGGATGGAATAACCTAGAAGCTCACAGGATGGTAGGCCATGGTTAGGTCATGGGCCGCCTGACCGTGTTCGCGGCTGGCGGAGGGTCGCATTTTTCTTGCGGACTGCGAGGCTGGGCAGTCGCTGGCGTGGCAGTCGCCAGCGAGCCAGGTGAATTGAGTGCCCGGTCCCAAGAAGTTGACGGAAGTCCTCACTTCTCAATTCTTCCTTCGCGCTGTAACGTAGCACAGACATTATGAAGGTTACTCTCCTCGTGTGGGGGCTCCTGTTTCTACCTGATTCAGTCCAGAGTTTCTTGTCGCCTGGGGTCCATCGTGCAGCTGCCATGAACCTCCCGGGGAAGACTCGTTTGACAAGGTAAGGTTTTCACCTATATCTACTCAAAATTCTGCTCGAAAACACCATTCACGATACTTCTACAAAAAGACTTCCATAAGAATTAAAATCCATCCTTGCTTTGTCCGACGAATATCCACAACAGCACGAGTTCCGGCGCGATTCAGCCTGTCCGACGTAGTCTGCAAGCCTCTAGCAGCGTCGTTAAAAAGCCTGCCTCACGTTTAATGGTGAATCTACTTACTGCAACAAGCACGTTTGGAGCTTCTTCTATTATCAAAAGTCTGCCAATTTTGGGGACCCTGGTGGTCGCAGGTTTGCTTGCTGCACGCCTTCCGGGTGTCATAGCTCGGGGCTGGCGCTCTTACAACAAGGAAGAGAACTCGGTGGGACGTGAGTACGACGCTTGGACGCGGGAGAAGATTTTGGAGCACTACTGGGGAGAGCATATCCATTTGGGGTACTACACCGAGGAGGATCAGAAAGCTGGGTACCTGAAGAAGAATTTTATTGGCGCCAAATACGACTTCATCGATCGCATGATGGCTTTCGCAAAGTTAGACGGCCAAACCTTTAAACCCGCTAAAGTTCTAGATGTTGGGTGTGGAATCGGTGGTACTACACGCTATATTGCAAAGGTATGATGAATTGATGTTCGGGTTCGAAGAAGTGTCAGGGTCACCACAGGAGGCTCGGACCGTTCCTTTCCTCCAACACCGCTTTGACTTTGTCTTCAACACATTAATACAGAAACTCGGCACGACATCCCAGGTGTCGGGTATAACGCTCTCACAAGAGCAGGTTCGACGAGCCAAGGAGCTGGCCGAAGAACAGGACGTGACCAATGCTGAATTTCAAGTCATGGACGCCCTGCACATGAGTTATCCGGTAGGGTGTTGCATGCATTAGCTTTAATACCATGCCGAGTCTCACCATCAACATGGTACAGGACAATAGCTTTGATCTCGTGTGGGCCTGTGAGTCGGGCGAGCACATGCCTGACAAAAAAGCTTACGTGGAAGAAATGGTGCGCGTTCTAAAGCCAGGCGGCACGCTTGTCATTGCTTGTTGGTGCCAGGTATGTTTTTCAATACGATAGCAATACGGTGTGTGCGAGTCGACTCACTTTTTCTTAAACAATGTGGTACCTTCTTGATGTTTGAAGCGAGATGCAAAGGCGTTTCCTTTGTCGCGATCGGAGCAAAAGCGCGTGGACTTCATGTGCACGGAATGGAGCCACCCATATTTTATTTCCATCCAAGACTTCGAGCGGCTGGCGCTGGGCACAGGCGTGATGGAAAATGTGCGAACCGAAGACTGGGCCAAATTTACTCTCCCCAGTTGGCGACACTCAGTGTGGGTGGGCGTCTTTGATCCGTTTTTCTGGATGCTTAGGCCACATTTATGGTACGTGGCCGGTGTACCATGCTGTACTGATCTGTAAGACCGTGTTGTGAGTTGTTATGGATATGGCGGACATACGCAGTGCTGAGTATCTCTTTTGCTTCGATCGTAACATTCCCTCTCTTCACAGGGTGAAAATCTTGCGTGATGCGTTTACGTTGAACGTATTTCACAACGCTTTCAAGGATGGCCTCATGGGGTATGGCATGATTTACGCTCAAAAGAAAAAGTAATTTACACTGATGGGAAAAGGACCAAAGGAAGCACAACCCAGTTCTAGCACTTCTTGATCGAGATCCCTGTAAAAAATAATTTAACCATCTTCCCGAACGGCAAAGCGGGCTACAATGTCATTTTACATTTTTTTAAGCTTATATGTGCAGGAAAGCGTCTCCCTTAAGCCCAGAGACTATCATATGGCGTACATTAACCGGTTCTACTTGCCCTTCGTCGTGCCCCACAATAAATGCCCTGCGCGTCCTGTCGGTGCCGGTTTTTCAACACCCAGACTTAGGGAGGGGCTGCAGGCAACGAAGGTGGTTTTTGGGGTGAGGCGCTCGGCATGTCACCGCCACTCCCATTTTCGCGCTTCTCCTTGGCTAGTGCACCGGCGATCTCTAGATCCATGCAACGCACCATGGGCCGGTAAGCAGCGTAATGGTTTCCCCTGTAAACGTCAACAGCCCGCTTTATCAAGCCTGAAAAGATGTACAAAAGTGCAGATACAGCCCAAGGAGAGGTGGTAGAAACGACACAGTAAGTCTGACATTACATTCCTCCAATCAATGCACCAAGACCGTCGAATCCGCTTTCATTCAGTTGTACACTTACAATATGTAAGAGCATCGTCCTTCAGCCCGAACACCTCTCGCCAATTTTCTCGTTCTTCCAAAGGCTTCACGTCCGTCTTTCCACCAACTCTGGCCTCTCTGCTCGGCTCAGGCAAGGAAAATTTGCGCACGGCAAGATATAAGGCAATCTGTGCAATGACAGAGGCATCGCAGCGTAAACACAAGGTGGTCTTGCTGTATAGATCATTCAAAACATTGGCTGCCCAAGGCACTACTTTTTCATAAGCATCGGGGGCATAAGCTGTGAAATGTAAAAAATGAAGGCATTGACAATGATGCTACTGACTTGGTAAACAAATAAAGACAGGCTGCCCCTTGCCTCCAAAACGTACCTTTGACCTTGCCACCTAACTCTCCAAACTTGGCTCGAGGGATTTCAAAGTAGAGGTTGAAACCGATTACATGAAGCATCAATCGCTCGTGTGCCAGTAACTCGTCTTTCAGATCTTGCACCAGCTTACTCTTCTCAGGCGGAAGGTTCGGCGCCTTGTGCCGAAGCGCGTAATAGTATCCCACGACATCTAGCAGGCGACGGGCGTTCTCGGCCATCTTGCCCCCCAGAAACACGGCCGTCGCCCCCACCAAGAGACGATCTCGGCGTTTGAACGATTCAAAGGTGAAAAAACGATGCGTTAGAGTGCACGCATTCCACATACTCATTGGGTTCATGTCCAACTTCCGGCATAGCTGCACTACAAACTCATTCGTTTTGCGCCGATAATTCTCTTCCTCCTCCTCTAAAATTCCATCCATCCGGCTGGCTGTGCCCTTTGCCAACTGCTCATCTGTAAAGTACATATGGTTTGGCCTCGAGAAGAAATAAAACTTTCAGAAGATAAAATAGACGAGGACTAGTAGAAGACCCTAGCTGCTGGGCTCCACGAGGGGCGAGTTGCAGGACGCCTAGCGAGGGTCAAAACTTCTTTCGCCTTCAGTAACAAGCCATATGATGACATTCCATAAAGTTGAAAACACCTAAAGGGGGCATTGGTAGTATTCGAGAGGGTGGAGTACAGGGGTCGTTGACAGTGAAAGTAGGATCATTCATTCCCTTTCGAACCCGTCTCCTGCCTGTCAGGCGTATCCGGGTATCGTTGCTTTCTTCTGTGACACAACAGTATAAAGTGAAACATCAGGAATAAATATTCACAAGTACTAGCAATCTTTTCAGCAACACGTAATCAACAAGGGTGATGATGAGGGGAAGAGTGTAAGTGGTGAAATTTTTGTACGACACGGAACTAATTTATTTGTCAGGCGTTTATTACTCTACCGAAAACATAAAGAAAACGAGAATCATCAAAAACCTGTTTCCACAATTGCGTCCCTCCCTCTGTTCTCATACATGGACTAGTAGAGGTCCCCTCTCTGAAGGCGGGAAATTGAAGCCTATCAAGTCTGATACGTGCGATTCTGTATTTCTTCTTCACATCGGTCGCACTAAACAAAGCGGCTGAACACGCTCTCGTGTATTTATATGCCACGCAGACCTGTGCGCCCACCACTTACAAATTAAGTCAATTACGACTTTTTCAACCACAATCAAAAGACGATATCACTGTCCCCGGCAGTGTCGTACTGGGCCGTGACATCCTTGACTAAACCACCCTCGATTTTGCTTGATCTCGCGCCAGCAGCAGCGGCAGCCTTGTGCAAAGCTTCCTCAGCTGCTTCTGCTGCAGCCTGTGCAGTCCGTTTACTCCCCTGCACTTTCTTGAGACGAGTGAAATCCTCGCGCTCTAGTTCATCCAGCTCACGATTGATGTAAGCCAGAATAGCCTCGATGCGTGGAATCGTAACATTTTCAAGAGCGTTCACCCTGCGATTTGTCACCTGAATTATAAGTCGGAAATGTTAATTATGGGTGAGCATGGCAAGAGACATCATAAGCAACATTTACAAATACTTGCTCAAATGTCTGCAGAAGAGTTACCTTGAGGGCTTCGTCGAGGGTTATGAAGGAAGTCTGGAGAGAAGCAAGTCGGACAAGGTTGGTGAGGAATACAGTGAATTTTTCCTTACAGGCCTTGATTTGACGTCCGCCTTGCGCCAACCCTAAATTGTCTCTGTCAGATTTACTCTTTACTTCGCTCTGTAACTCGTATTGCCGAAACACCGGCAGCTTCACGCCTGCCACGTTGTCCGTGTGTGTGTGTACCCGCACTGAGGCCGTCAGGCTGCCTTGCAAAACTTGTTGCCGGAAATCACCTGCCGCATACTGCGCCTGCGTAAGCGAGAAAAAAGCACTTGACCCCTGGAAAACGGCGTTGGTTCAGGTGAATGTCTTTTGTCTTGTCATCACAAGATCATCCCTGAAAAAACCCGTTCCAAAGGGCACCACTGTCTACCCTTCCGCAATCGATGCTCTGGCATGTCTGCAAACAATCATCATCTTCAAATATAAGGGCCCAGCCTCTCTCGTCATGCCAACGCAAGTGCCCGTGGAAGTCCCGCAAGTTTGCACAGCCTGGCACACGTTTTCGCGCTCGTTCTTCGGACAAACCTACCTGGTCAGCCATATTTCCTTTGGTTCGCGCTATGTCCTTCATTATATCACGAAAGCGAACTTTCAATGCATCCGACTTCTTCTTCAGCAATTCGTAACCTTTTTTGGCACCAACGCGCTTCGTCTACATTTAAAGGATAAACGGCAAGATGGTTAGAGAAGTCAAACGGCAGCTTCTTCTGCGCCATTCCCATTTCTGTCCCTACCTTGTACATGGTTAAAGCCATACGCGTGGGTGCCACAATAGCACCTGACATTTCTCAAAAAGGTAAATCGCGACGGCTTACTGCGCCCTTCTGAGATTTCCACTTCAGACGCTGATGGAATTATGGAAGGAGAAACAGTCCAGATGGTAAGTTTCGCGCCAGAGGTCTTACGCCCCCTATAAGGCGTGTATGAGCAAGGTATGATGCTAAGAGACTGAAGGTGACTCCTCTGTAGTCGTCCAAGTAGGCTGCGACGCTAGCTATCCAGAATCTAGGAGAAGGGTTACGGGTGAAGAGGGACTGCCGTGATCCGAGCCGCTCCCTCACCCGTCTCCTACTCCCTGCCCTGTCTTGGCGTCGTGGGGGAGCAGGAGGCCACACCTGTGGCCACAGGGCCCGTGCGCTGTCGTTCCTTCTTCGATCGTGGTATATGGAGTGAAAATACCAGAGGCATTGGCGGAGGGACTGAGTAGCGCGTGTAGATGGTGTGGCCTGTGCATGACAAAGGATTCAACCTTTGACCTCCAAACAAACATATCTCAACAGACACAACGCGCAGACCCATCGGAAATTCATGCGACGACACTGCCGAGGGCGTATTTTTCTGTCTGTTTAAACAATGTCTGATGAGGCAAGCTTGATTCAGGAGCGATTAGACGATTTGGCTTTGACCATGTTTAATGGCGTTTTAGAGGTCTCTCGCGTAAGCGGAGATGAAGGGCGGAAAGATGATAAGTGCCACGTTGCGGTAAGGATGGGAGCGAAAATTGGATACCATAGAAAGGCATTGAGATATGCAAGAATGCAGTTGGTATTGGGGTGCTTCATGAGACGATCATGACGGGTCAAGTTCCATGTTCTGTTTTCTTTCTCAGTGTGTCACCACTTGTGGCCTCCCACAAGGTATACAAACTGATCTCATTCACCTTGTTTTTTAACACATCAATGAAGGCATCAGAATTGGGCATAAAATTGGGTACGGTACTCCGCGAAATTGAGGAGGCGATAGGAAATCTTCTGGTTATTCAACTACCAACCGCGGATCGATGGTAAGCTAAGAAATGTGTATGATGGAACAGCAAAATGTGTTTTTCCATTTATCACATGCTGTGTTACATAGTGTGAATCTCGTGAACACGGTCTTGAAACACCGTTCTTACCATGTTCCACTTCTCGTTTTCCAGTCAGCAAATTGACACTGTGAAAGTAACGCAAAGCAGAGTCAGGGAATTACAGTCGGAGTATGAGCGAGTGAAAATAGAGCTAGACACACTTGTGAGTGAGGCAGAAAACATATCAATCAAGCTGCAGAGCGCATTCACATATCACGTGAAGAAGATCTGAGCGCTACGCGACGGTTAGGAGAGGGCCGGAAGACGGGTGTGAGAAGGAAAGCCGAGCAAATTCGAAAAATCTCAGTGTTGCGGAAAGTGGTTGCATATGCATGCATGGGCAAAAATTGAAGAACATCTGTATTATAAAAATAAGCTCGGTCATTTTGATAATAAAAATAATAGTATTTGCTTTCTTGCGCCGTTGCACACTTTCGTCCTTATAAGACCTACGTGGATGGCATTTCCCTTGGTACCCTTTTCATGTTCAAGGAGGAAATATTTGACTAAGAAGGACCTCCAAAAAAATGACAGCTCAAGTAAATCAAGCGCATTGGTGTACCTTTCGCACGCATCTATAGAAGATGGAGGAAAATTCCGAAGGAAATTCTCTTGAAGAAGCGGGAACTCCTGGCGAGTATCTTTGCTTCCCTCGTCGAAGTCCGACGTTTTTCCCGCTAGGTCTTCTAGGCACGCCAGTCTCATACTTACACGCAGACTTGACGCCGGGGCTCATCTGTACATCTTTACAATTACAGCACCTCCTGTGGTCGATATTGATGCAAATCTGAAGTTCAAGGAAGACCATGATTGTCGACGATGCTCAGTAAGTCCTCAAATTGGCATTAGCCACTCGTTTCTTTCCCACCTATCCTCTCCGTGATACAATTTTATTCGCAACGAGTCACCGTGAACCAAATAAATCGGACACATCATTTTGTGCATTTTGGGCTCGTCAAGATTGCCAATGGTCCCTCAGTGCGTCGATACTCATTTTCCTACCGTCGCGTCGCCAACCTCCTGCCAATACAGGTCTATCTTCGTGCGCAATTTGCCTTTCAGTGCCTCAACAACGGACTTGGAAGTATTGTGTGGGAAAATTGGCCCTGTAAAACGTGCATCCATCATTCAATCCGGAGATGGCGTCTCTCGAGGCTTTGGATTTGTTAAATATGCTATGCCAGAAGATGCCATGCGCGCCGTCGCCATATTAAGTGGCGCTGAATTAAATGG
The DNA here is from genome assembly GCF_000240725.1 of Microchloropsis gaditana. Classification (NCBI taxonomy): domain Eukaryota; class Eustigmatophyceae; order Eustigmatales; family Monodopsidaceae; genus Microchloropsis; species Microchloropsis gaditana. The sequence continues at coordinate 130,203 of NW_005803948.1, forward strand.
ACGCACCCTTTCCATTGAGCTAGCTTTAAAACGTGGTCAGAAGCCCTCGTATCTGTCTCAAGCATCAAAGGCTGAAGGCATTGAGGGGAAGAAAAGCCATGAAAGTCATTCTTCGACTTCTTTGTCGACCTGCGTGAAGACAAAAAAGGGAGACGGGACAGGTCCCGAACTCAAAAGATCATATGATACGGCAAATAGTAAGGATAGCATGGATAGGAATAACAACAAACGCGGTAAACATTTGGATGCTTCCGGTGCGTCTAAGAAAAAAAAGTCAGGGCACGCCTTATTATCGTCTCAGCCATCCAAGACTCTCATCCTCTTTAACATGGCTTCCCGGACAACTGAGAAGCAAATCTTCAAGCGGGTTAGGAAACTTGAGCCCCCTACATCTGTCAAGATAGAGGTACGCACAAATCAGGCTGGCAGAGCGCTCGATAATGTGCTTGCCTCTCGGAGCTTTACACGTTTGCCTTACTGTTTCTATTGAAACAAGATAAAAAGAAATATGTTCACAATTTCTTTTTATTGGGATCGCGCTCATCCGTAATTCTCAGTCTTTTTCACCTTTTTGAAATCTATCCAAACCCCAACCGCAGGACATAGATGGCTCCGCCCGAGTTGCCATTATACACTTCAACACTTCTCTGGCAGCCAAGAAGGTCCAGAAAAAGCTAAATAACCACGTCATTCACGGGCAGATAATCAAAGTTCGCCCATTCCACCCCAAAGTGAATATTGACGCATCTTTGGAAGCGAAATTCTCGATTAATGACACACTGAAAAGATCACTGACAAATTCAGACTTAGATGAAATGAAAGGACAAGCGAAGCGCAACAATCGCCTGATAATTCGTAATTTGAGCTTCAAGGCAACAGAAGATGATCTGAAGGTATGTTTACTAAATATCAAAGTCTCAAGAGTGCAAATGCGTATCATATCTATCATCCCACCACAATCAATTTCTAATAATTACAGGTCGCGTTGTCCAAATTTGGTCCTATATTGGAGGCAAGAATTCCCCATGTAGCAGTGCGTGGAATTGAAGGGCGACGTGGTTTTGGATTTGTGACGTTTGCTTGTGCAGAAGATGCAGAAAAGGCAGTGAAGAATGAAATACCGCTAAGAATTCGAGGTCGTGAGGTAGCTGTCGACGTTTGTATGGGTCGAAAGGAGTATGAAGAGGAGAGGAAAAACCATAAAGAAGACGATCTAAATAAAGGGAAAGCAGAAAATTCTGGTGAAATTGAACATAACACAACATCATTCGGGGAGGAGTCCGTATCGGTCCCTGGGAATGTGCCTTCCTCAGACATAACAGTAAAAGGTAAGGACTATTGTGTATCTAAAAATATCAGTTGCCGATACAATGACCTACAATTCTTGTATCAAAAACAATCCTATAGATACTGATACCTTTTCCGAAGCGCATGAACGTGAAGAAACTCCGACGGGTGTAACAACAGAGAAGACGTGCCCGAAGAACCCTCCCTCGTCCGATGTGAATGAAGGCAAAACTATTTTCGTGAGGAATATCCCTTTTGATGCTACTTCCGAATCTTTGAAGCTGGCTTTCCATGATTATGCTCCGGTCGCATTCGCTATAATTGTGAAGGACTCTACAACAGGATTGTCTAAAGGCACAGCTTTCATAAAATTTAAGGTAGGTTAGGGTTAGAAAACGAAGTTTCATGTCTTTTTCTTCGCTGACACATATTCTTTGACAAACTATCAAAAGAGTAAGGTCGGTATGGAGACAACTTTGAGTGCAGCTGCTTGTGGAGGTGGAACCCTTCCACTGTTGGGGAGAGATGTGAAGATAGACAGGGCACTGGAAACAAAGGATGCTCCGAAGGCTGTTGTTTCTGATCCTGTAGCTGCTGATCTCAGCAGCGGCCACAAGAGCAAAGTGGACCGTCGAAATTTGTATCTGGCAAACGAAGGCCTGCTGATTGGTTCAGAGGCACAAAATGAGGTATGCGAGGCAACCTCATTCAGGAGAGATTTTTGTCATTTTCTTGTGATACTTGAAATTTGGTAAGGGGGTCTATTTTCTCTGCAAAGAAAATAAATTCTCGCGATTGATCTTTTCCACTGACGACTTTTGGTAACAGATTCCTAAAGGCGATATTGAAAAACGGCAGCGAGAGCAGGCGGAAAAGAAAGCCAAGCTCCGAAATCCCTATTTTTTCGTGTCACCAACGCGACTATCGATCAGAAATCTCCGTCGCTCAGTTGGTGATGAAGAAGTGCGGAATTTACTTGTGCAAGCTGTTCAAAAAGGCATTAATGCGAAGCAAGTCACTCCTGATGACCTAATATTGCATCTTAAAGCGCAAGGTTTGTATGAACAGGCACTTCGACACGAGGATTTGAGCGTTTTCCAACCTCGATCCCGAGATATTCATATCAAAGTGAAGATTATGAGGGATTTAAGCAAGACTCCTATGAATGGTGTATTCCCGTCAAGAGGCTATGCTTTCGCGGATTTCACATCCCATATTCACGCTCTAGCTGCGCTTCGCCACCTGAACAACAATCCCACATTCTCGGGTTTTTCAATCACGTCTGGTGCGGCAAAGTGTTCACGCTTGATCGTTTCATTTGCTGTCGAAAACCATAAAGCTCTTCAAAAAAAAGCTCTTCGCGGCGAAAAGATACGTACGGCCCTAGCACCCGAGGCTTCCTCGATAGCGCGTATGGTTGGTGGCAAGCACGACGCCCATTCGAACAAATGTGCTTTGGGAAAATCAGATGATCCACACAATAGAGGAGCTCACCAAGCACCTCTCGAGGAACCTTGCTCGGAGACCGCGGACAGGAAAAGGCGAGGGAGTCGACAAAGAGAGCAAAAAAGGCGGCGGAAAGATGATGGAGAGGAGAAAAATTTATTGTCCGTGAAAAGACGTGTGGAGAGTCCGTCCATTTCTCAAGGGAACTATTTGAAAGCTTTGGCGGCTGGAAAGAGAAAACTAGCAAGTGATGAATCGGGAGGAGAACTTTCGATCCAAAGACTACGACAACGAAACTCGAAAGCTTTCGTTTGCCGACCGGTGGTAAAAGAGCAGACGAGTGATTTTTCATACGGAGAATCCACCTTCCAAGCAGCAAATCCCAAAATCAAGCGACAAGCTGTATCGAGAACAGATATGAGAGAAGATAAGCAATTTTTCGAAACGGTCAATGATTATAAAAAGAAGCTCTTGGGAGGAACAACGCAAGTAGAGCAGTCGTTTCAAAATGAGACGACGGGCAAGTCTGAAAGATGGTTTGAAATGTAGAAAACGAAGGATGAAAAATAAATGGATAAATGGTTCGCTCAACAGTCTTGCTTCTTTTATAAGCCGCAAGTGACTTTAATATTTATGGACACTCCTTGACGCTTTGAAGCGCTGGCCAGAAAAAGGCTACAGCAGGGATAATAGTATCGAGATCAAATTAGCAATAGCACAGGGGTGGCGATGAGATAAGAAATTTCCAGGAAGCATTTCACTGTATATTATATATACAAGCTCCCCCGGAAATCGGCCGTACAACGATGGGGCATCTAAGTCCGACGAAAATGATGTCAATGGAACCACGTCGCATCTCATTTGCACACCCAGTCGGAAGAAATTGGCGTACTTTCAATGAAAGGTTATGTTCAGCCTCAAAAGGCGTGACAATTTGATGTAGTAGAAGTGCGCTATCCCTTTTTTTCAGAAATTGAAGAAGATGGCCGGGATGGGGGGGGAAAGGAATAAAAAAATACTAGATTGTTGTTCTCTCTCGAATTGGCCGCATGAGAGCGTACTACGCCTCGATCATCCGTAGAGCCTCTTAGTCGTTACTTGTGAATAAGTAATAATGCTGCTTTGAAGCAAACTAATTCTATAAGTGATATACGCTTGAGAAGTTTGTTTTGGATCTAGAATGTATGGTTTACGAACACATGCAGCGGGACAGAACTTAGCGGGAAAAGATACTCCCCCAGCTTGCCGCGAGCTAATACACGTACTCATATCCCAACACTTTTCTTCTGGGACGGTTGTAATATGGCGACATTGCAGACCATGCGGTATCGGTACACATATGGTAGAGGTCTCCACATTAATTTAGGAGCTTGGTGGACTGCACTCGCTTGGGTGACTTGTGGCCTGTCCTGGGCGTTCATGCTTCCCCCCCAAGGAAAACCGCTGCGAGTACGTTGTACCTTGTGTACGACATTTGCTCGGGTAGCTTCCACTAGGAATAATCCAGACTCGCTGGTGACTTCACAGTCGACTTTGACGCTTGCTGCTGAGCTTCGCGAGGAGCTTTTGTCATTGGTTAATATCCCACCAGAAATAAAAGAGGACAGATATGAAGCTATTGCACAGCGGATCGATTTCGTCGTGGGTCAGCTGAAAGAGACATATGTGCCTCCACAGACCCTTCCGTTCATGAATCTACTATTGCAAGGATGTTGGTTAAATATTTACAATTCCTGGACTGTGCGAAGGAGCGTCTGGGAAAAGCGTGACAGTTCGATGGATGCGGAGGAAGAGGAGGACGAGGACGACTTCTTGGACCTGCTCGGTCCTGTTGAAGAAGATGATGTAGCAGCTGGCGCGAATAAGAGACCTTTGCATCTTCCGACACCCACACAAGTGATAGTCCGCGACATTCATCAGACCCTTTCACCCAACCTGACTAAAGGGGCGGTTGTCAATTCGGTAGACTGGGAGTGCACGGCTGGCGAAGACGGGGACAAGGGCTTGACGGGGACGTTGACAGTGCGTGGAGGCTACGAGGTGAACAGCAGAGGTACTTTGGAAGTAGGTGGTGTGGAGCATGACTTGACGATGTTGCGGGCCCCGCGGCATGCTGACGCGCTCATCAAAGCACTGCAGCGGGCTGTCCCCTTCGACGTCTTCGACATGAACGGGACGTTCGTGGAGACGGCATTCTTGGACCACGAGCTCCGCGTCACACAGACTCACAGCACGCGCTTTGGCACAATAACGAGCCTGTACAGGCGCAACCATACAAATTAGCGAGCGAACACAGAGGCATAAGTGTGACAAGTTGAGAACGGCACAAAGAAAGTAGAGTATGTGTATAACGGACTGAATTCCTTTCTCATTTTTGCCCTCATTTTCACCCAAATTAACAAGCAACAATCCGTGACAAAGAGGGCGCATCTCATTTCATATTGATAACGTGGTGCGCGTAACAGAGTGTCTGAGGGGCCAAAGACCGCACCTCCCCTCTCCGGCCTGACCGCCGCGAGCTCGATCCCCCTCCCAACTCAGCTGCTCCCACGAATTTCGTCCTTCGAAAGTCTCCAGAGCCTACGTGGCCGCCTCTTCGTAGTCGAGATTGGCGAGGGTGTTGACGAGCAGGGACTTTTCCTCTCGGAACTGCTCGTCGTCCTTGTCTGTGTGGAAGTGGGTTAGGTAGGTAACCAGCTTGTCGCGGTTCGTGACCAGAATCTTGACGATCGCTGGGGGCTTCTTCGGGTTCGCCACGAAGACCTTGAAGACGTGGAAGGCCTCGAACTGGATCGAAGCGCTCTTGTCCCGCAGCAGGTTCATGATCATCTTCAGATTTTCCTTGGACGAGATGTAACGCATCCTGTGGCGGGGGAAAGAATGGAAGAGGAAGACCGTAAGCTCGGAATGGGCAGGCTCGGCCCTGCACTTATCCGCGCATACGGACTCTCGCTGGGAACACGCTCACACTCGCCTTGTAATCACCCGCACTGAGGCCTGGCTACTTACATGACGTTGAAGTTGGACCGGTCCAGGAGGATCTCCCCCAGCATCTTGAGCGACATGCGGCGCGTCACATAGTTGTCCGAGGCGAGAAGGCTCTTGTACTTGTCAAAAACCTGTTCGTATTCCTCCTCAAGGAACTCCGCAGCCACAGTCTTGTGCTTGGTCAGAAGGTCCCTCAGGGTGGCGAACGAGTCCGAGGCCACGTCGAAGTTGGGCAGGTGCACGAAGGTGTCGAAGAAGGGCCAGACGTGGGGCGAGAAAAGGATGCGCCGAGCCACCTTCTCATGCCGCGCTGCCTCCCGCAGCATGGACCCGCAGTTCAAAGCGACTTCAGGGTGTCCATAGCCCTATAATAAGCGAGGAGATGTTGAGCAGGGAGAGGGAAACACCGACGGTGGGGACCCGGCACTTACACTGATGAGCTGTTCCAGGATGGAGAAGTGGTGGTCGGCGATGTAGGGATCCGCAAACCCCGCATGGTTGTGCCGTGCGATATTGTTAAAGATTTGAGCGGCATCTTTGCGGGCTTCGAAGGGGAGATTAGTGAATCGGTCCAGAAGCAGCGGCATGAGTCCCTCCTTGATTATATTCTCCGCCAAGTCCACGCACTTGTCCTTGTCAACCTCTTTCTCCCCGTCTCCATACAGCACCAGCTTCATCTGAGACAGCCGCTTGGCTAGCCGCTCCATCACAGAATCACCCTCTATTCCGGATTGACCCACGCTTCCCTGTGACCAATTCGATTCCTGCGGGCTTAGGATTGGTGGTTTCCTACTCGAGTCCGAGAAAAACTTGCTGACAGAAAGGCCTGTGGGGCGTATGCTAATCCCTCGTACCTTTCCAGAGGTTGACGCGTCAGCTGCGCTGCCGTCTCTGCTTGATCCCGCGCTCGAGTGTGGGGGTGGCGCGGAGCCAGAATCATGTGAGTGGGCTTCTTTCTTGCCAAAAGCACTCAAAAAGAAGCTGGACCGCCGCGAGGCTCCGGCATCACTACCCGCTGAAGAAGTGCGAGATGCGTCTGGATTGGATGGTGCCGAAGATGAGATGGAGTGCCTCGACGAGGTTAGCTCATCTTGCTTCTGCTGCTTGCTGGGGCCTGGCTCACCCCGGTTTAGCCCGTCCATCGCGGGCACAGTCGCTTTCGTGCCATCTACGCCTGGACATGTCCAGCTTGCATCCTCTACTGCAGGTAATTCGTGGAGACATGCCACCGCGAGCTTTACCAACTGCTCGGGGGATTTTTTCCGCTTCGTCAAGCTAGAAAGGAAAGATGAACCACCTGTCGGCATCCCTGTTCTCGCGGGCGCCTGGCCGTTCGTTACACCCTATTTTCAGAATCACTCCTAGAATATGTGAGAAAGGACAATACCTTTATCATGTAGTTACCTGAAATCAATCAATCTGTGAGCATCATGCGCATTGTGACGAGCACGCGTGTTCCCTTGCTGGCTCGCCTCTGGAGGGGCCCGCGCTGCTGCTGATCGCTCAAATAAGCCCCCCGCCCGTTCCCCCCGACGGCCTCTTCGAAAAGCCTGAGGGATGGTTTCCCAATCCTCCGTCTCTCGCGACGAGCTTTTTCCCCGGGATTTTCCATCAATACTGTTGTAAACTCGGGCACTCTCCATTTCTTGGGAGACTGCAAGACCTCTTTTGGGGGCTGCAAGGCTCACACTCCAACCTCCTCACTCCGGTACGAACTCACATACGTATCATAAAAGCACCTGTGCTGTCGCAGGTGCAGCCGATGGAAAATACTGATAGGAATAACAATTGGTATGTAGGAAAAAGTGCTTCCTCAAGCGAAAGTCCGGAGCCGAACCGCAAAGTGATCGGGCCAATGACATGGATTGAGATATCAGAAATCGCGATGGAGACTGAGCGTAGTTCTGACAAACCGCGGTCGAATTCATTATTGCTATGGCATCCACTAGTCACTTCTGACAGATGGGAAACGTGGGACGAGGTAAGAGTCGGCCTCATTCATGGAGAAGGACAAGTAACCCAGGGTGGTGTCCTCTTCCGCTTTTTCCTGACAGGTCTTGTCGAAACTAGGTCCGTCCGGGGCCAGAGCAACAGAAACGAGTTCTTCAATCCGTATACACAGTAATCAAATAGTAAATATGGACAGGGGCCATCATGTATGCATGGCAGGTGCTCAGTGCGCAGTAGTTGAGCGAGAAATAGACAATGCAAAGGGCTGTGGAAATAAGGTGCAGGAGCCAGACGGAGGATGGCTGACGCGAGATGAGGTAAAAACGAAGGCACAGGACGAGATTGAAATATCCTGCAAGAGCGTGAAGAACAAGGAAAGGGATCACGAAGTAGAGGACGGATGGAGGGTGAACAAAAAAGAGGGAAAGGCTTGGCTATCTACTCCAGTTGAGGATACGACAATGGCAGAAGCGTTGGGCTGTGTTCGATCATGCGATGAGACAAATGCTCCCCTCGCACTTCCTAAAGATTCATCTGATGTGTCTGGAGAGATGTTATCTGACTGCGCAGACAAGGTTGCCATATCTGTGGCGTGCATCTTGTGGCAATCGCAGGATGTCCAATTCCAGGCCCACTGCCTCGATGGCCTGGAAGTCACCTCCCTGGGCCGCGTTTCATCGAACATATTTTCTCGTCTTATGGCGAAGATAGGTTACCACACGGGCAGAGAAGCATGTACAGGCGTTATAAAAAAGCAGAAAACCTAGTATCGCTCATACCTGGTAGCTAGGAAGTCTTGTCCGAAAATAATCAACAACTAGATATTGAAGCACGCCCGCCACCAGGTCCAGCTTTGGCATTTATTTTCGTAGAGGAGAAGGTACTGGCATTTTCTTGTTGGGAACAAGACAGCTCGTGAAATATGGACTCGAAGGACATGCGGGGTGCCTGGGGGGTGCTTGAGGCCAGAAAGGCGGGGAGCGAGCGAGCGAGAGTCCGAGATTTTGCCGACACATGCCTCTTCCCTTACGCCCGTGGTACGCAGTGCCATCGAATAGACCGCGGTCCAGGGCCATGTGTAGGTAGCTCGAAGCAGTTATTGTTCGTATGAATCTCTCTGACTTGTCTTCTGTGCTAAAGGAGGCCTGCCGCGGCACAAAAGGTAGAACCCGGCTATCCCCCGTCTGCTGCCAGCAGGAGGGGGAGCCCGAAAAGAACGCGCCGCGACAAACCGCCCGCAGCAGCATCACACGTAACTTACCTGGAATATATTAATTTTCACCCGACAGGGGCTAGGGCAGCAACTTTCCTCCTCTCTCGCAAGAGGTGAGGAGGTGGATATTGTAGGTGCGAAGACAAGGACGTTTTCATTGTCGGCTTGTCAAACTCGATCCTCTCCTTCCTCGTACAAATTAAGCGCCCTACTTTCGCAATTCCTACACCCACTTCTTCAGCAAGCCAAACCAACACACTAGGCATTTATATGCTGTGCACGGTCGCCGGGTATGTTTGAACGCTTAACTGCTGCTTGATGCCTTCGGCGTACAAGAGCCCCTTTTGGCGAAACGCTGTCTTAGCCGGAGACCAAGTGCGCTTGTACTGGCTTGGGGCAAAATCGCTCACATCTATGCAGCTAAACATTTTCTTGTATAGAGATGAGCAAAACAGTCAATAAAGGAGGCGTCGCTTCAGCATCGGCTCGAGCCTCCTCCGCCTCCCTCGCCGCTCCTGTTTCAAGGAACTCGACGGGCCGGACGAGCGTCAGCTCTTACACTGGCGGCCCTCCAAATTACCGCAGGCTGGAAAGGTTGGGCAAAGGCTCCTTCGCCACGGTTTACCGCGCAGTGCATCTTGTTTCAAACCAAGAGGCAGCAATCAAAGATATTTTGCAAGAGCGGCTGACACTAAAATTGCAGGAGAATTTGGAGTCAGAGATCTCCATCCTAAAGAATCATGCCCATCGCAACATCGTGCGGCTTTACGATATCGAACGAAGTGATAAACATATTTATATTATCCTGGAATACTGCCGGGGAGGTGATCTCCAACGGTTTATCAAGAACCAGCCAGGCGCCCGGCTTGGGGAGGCTACGGCTCAACATTTCCTGCGACACCTGGCTGCAGGATTGAAATTTTTGAACGATCGCAATCTCGTGCACCGCGATATAAAGCCTCAGAACCTCCTTCTGACTGAGAATTCTCCGCATGCTGTGCTGAAGATCGCAGACTTCGGCTTCGCGCGCCACCTTGAAGGGAGCAGCATGGCCGAGACCCTCTGTGGATCGCCCCTCTACATGGCTCCGGAGATCCTGGGCCACAACCAGTACAACGCCAAGGCCGATCTCTGGTCCGTGGGTGCTGTCCTCTTCGAGATGGTGGCAGGAAGACCCCCCTTCGCGGCCCAGAATCAGGCCGAGCTCTTGAGGGTGATAAAGCGGCCGCTGCAGATCCCCGCGGGTGTGGACCTCTCCGCGCCCTGTCTGGCCCTCCTTCAACGCCTTCTCAAGCGGGAGCCCCTGGAGCGCATTTCGTTCGAGGACTTTTTCACCAATGATTTTATTGACATGAAGGGGAGCGGCATACTGTTGGAAGAGAACCATTACCACGTCTCGGCGGGACTGGAGGGGGTGACCTCTCAGCAAGTACCCCTGTCCCTACCTGGTCAGGAGGGCTCTTCTTCGCCTCAGGGCACCACATCTCCAGTTTACACGCCCGAGCTTCCCCCTGCGGCTGCAGCGGAAACTTTGGCATTGCGGCAGACGCGGATATCCGAGTCCCCGTCCCCGTGGCCGGCAAATGTCTCTCGCAGAGCCCCTGCCGCCAGGCCTGAGCACGGCCCGGCCGACGAGAGGGATTGCGAGAGCCAGGAGGCGCTGGAGGCCATCTGGTCTCGGGCCGGCCGAGTCGCGGCCCCGCTCGCGGCGGTCGCACGTCGCGCGATGCTGCCCGCGCCCGGTGCCCTGCCCTTCCAGACCGAAGGCGCCAAGACGAGCCAGGTGCCCCACCCCACCCCCCGGGGGAATCCATTCAAACCGCTGGCTGCCAGTCCTCCGGGGGCAGTGGCACTTTCACATCAGGGACGCTCGACGTCGGCCCCGTGGCATTCCTCTCGACGCACCTCCTCTCCGCCCTCCTCCCTCCCTTCCTCTTCGTTCTCCTCGGGGCCGGGCGGCACAGGCGGCGGAGACGGGGCTGAGAGCGTGGAGTCGGACGGCTTCGTGATCGTTCACGCCGGTGTTCCACAGGACACGTCTCTGAAGCTGGTACGTCAGCCACCCCCCCGCCCAAGCTACCGCCCTCCCGCCTCGCTTTTCCATCATCCCTTTCGGGACCAGGAGCACCCGACACGACAGCATCGACAACAGCACCAACAAGAATTCGCGAGTTGCGCCTCTAAAATGCCTCCTTCTGGCGGTTTGCAACTGCAGCTCGCGCAAACGCATGCAGTGAAACGTGCAGAGGATGGACAGCCGGAGCCGCTGTCATGTGCAGCGATAAGGTCCACTGACTCTGTTGAGGGGGCCCTACGCGTGCTTGCCTACGTCGAGCATTCCACGCGTCGCGCCGTACTCATCGCTTCCCTAGGGGATGCTGCCGCTATTGCCGCACTCTCAGTGCGCCGGGGGGTGCTTAAGGCGGGCAGCGGCTGTCTCGCATCGGCCGTACAGACGATCCTACTGCACCGCGACTGGTGCTCGAGCCCGGACAGGGCGGGGAAGGAGAGCGTCTTCTCTAGCACGGAGACCTCGTCTTCATCGCTCCACTCTTCGTCGGGATCCCTTTCGACGGCAGCCAGGGAGGGTGCGAAGGCCAGCGCCCTCCTAGTAGATGCCTTAGTCCTATACCTGAAATCGCTTTCGGTGGTGGGCACGGCCATCAAGGCCCTGCGCCAGGTCGTTGACGTCATTCAGATCCACAGCGACGGCCAGCTGGATAAATTGTGCGCCGGATATGGCCAGCGGTGTGCCGCCCTGAAGGAAGCCGGCGGGCATGAAAGTGGGCGGGAGTGCGCATTGAGCACATGCGGCGATCCTTTTGGGGCGAGTGCGGGGATGCTTTCCACCTCGTCCCTTCAAGAGCGCATCTCCTCGCTTCAAGGATGGCTGGAGTTGCATTTCAGCGTGATTCTGGACCGGGCGCAGGAGTGCCGTGCACAAATGGACAAGCAAGGGCAAGAGCCCGCGGAGAAGCCAGACCTTGGGAGGATTGGCGTTGTGGCTGGTGAGGAGAGCGAGTGGGCAGCCAGCAGGGCCCTCGTGACTCGATCTGCGGAAGAGCTCCTCTACAAGCATGCGCTTAGCCTGGCGAAAGAAGGGGCTGTTAAGGAGTTATTGGGGCAGTGGGGGCGGGGCCGTGAGCTCTACGCTCAGGCTCGATTGATGATGGAGGCGTTGCTGGCTGAGCCCCTTTTGTCCCTGGAGGACCAGACCACGCTCCAGCACTATCAGGCTGAATTCTGTGCCCGTGAAGAGGAACTTGCCCGTGCGGACTCAGCGGCAAGGATCGGAGGGAATATTCACATAAAGGAGGGATAAGGCGCGCCACCAATAATGTGTTTAACTTGTTGTACTCTATACGCATACTTGTACATAGCCTGGATATAAAAATAGTTTAGAAAGAGCGCAACTTCATTCTTGTGATTCAAAAAAACAAATTTAAATAGACATAAACAGTTTCATATGTTAAGAGAAGGGGAGAGTGTGATATTGAGAAATGAGGTGTCGGCGTTGTCAAATTAGGCTCCGGTTTCAGCTGGAGTATCCGATAGCGAGGCAAATGACTCGCCCGGAGATGCATGCGTCCTTCAAGCAGTGCTCTCGCCCCTGATGAGAACTTGGGTGCAGTATATTGATGCGAAAGGATGTCATGGATGTGAATGACACTCACGTACCCATGATGAAAATAAACTGAGGCGGCTCTTTGTAAGGTGCGACAAAGCAGAGTGAAAGTTAGAAGCTCACGATAACTTGTTTGCTGGCATCTCATTGCTCGTTGATTCAGAGCTTGAAGCGATGATCCTCCTGATCCTTCACACGTGTCGCTTTCTTTCTACTCAATTGCCGGTATTGTGTTTATCGCGAAATGTTGAAAGTCGTTGACTGTCCATTCTTTAATGGTCTCACACGCATGACGACGTCAGTCCTCCTCTTTCAGGCCTGTGCGAAATTTAAGATACAAAACGCAAAGCCCCCGCAGTTTTTTTTCCCCGGTCCATCTCCTCCTGGTGCGCCTTCCAATACTCACATACCAAGGCGCGTGTCTTTCAAGAGTATAAGCTGCGATGTCGGTCCATCTTTACCGTCCATGCGGCTCCTAATTTGTCCTAACATGTTCAATCAGATGTCTTTCCCAGTCACTTATGTTCCACCCGACCGCCCTCGCTCACGCCAAGGCCAACTCTTTCGGCTTGGGGTCAGTGGCGGCTTTAGAGATGACCTGGGCGTAGACGTCGAGCACCCTCTGCACGTCCGAGGGGGTCCCGAGGATGATCGGGCAGCGGTCATGCACGTTGGAAGGGTGCAGGTCCAGCACGCGCTGTATCTTGCCCTGAAACAGACCCGTGGTGGCGATACCGCCTGCATCTTCCACTATTTTGGCCATGGGAAAACCCTCGTAAAGGACGCGCAACTTTCCAATCTTGCTCTTGCGGTCCGCAGGGTAAAGAAAGATGCCCCCGTAGAGCAAGGTACGGTGCACATCCGACACCATGGACCCGACGTAACGCGCCGCGTAAGGCGGGTCCTGGTGCTTAAAAGCGTCGACTGCGGCACGCATGGCATCATCCCACAAGGAATAATTTCCCTCGTTACAGGAGTAGATATGCTTCGGCTTAGCAGGCAGCTTTACAGGCCCCTGAGTGTGAATGAACTCGCCCAATGTCGGGTCTAGCGTGAAACGGTGCACCCCATGGCCGAAGGTCAGCACCAGGTCTGTGGCCGAGCCGTACATGCAGTATCCCGCCGCGACGATGGCCGTGCCTGCCCGGAGAATGTCCGTTACGCTGCCAAGCCGAGGGAGAGAATTCAATGTAGAAGGCACCGAAAAGAACCATTGTGTGTTTTTCAGGACCAATGGACACCATGAGGCGCGCGTTCCATTCTCTGTGAAGTCGTTATTATTGCTTACCTTGGTGACTGGTCGGAGGCGGAAATCCGCTCGTAGATGGCGAAGATGGTCCCTGTGGAGACGTTGCAGTCGATATTGGAGGATCCGTCCAAGGGATCGAATGCCACACAGTATTTTCCTGTGAGAGAGGGAGACAGGGAAGCAAAGTCATTTGTAAGATGCTTCATCGCTTTTTGCTTCCAGAAGAGCGTCACAAGAAGGGGGGCAGGCCTCCAACGATCCTCGCGGCCTCAGCCCCCGAAGGCACATACCTGCTTTCGCAGCTTCTACAATGATGGGATCGTCCCGTTCCTCAGACACAAGCACCGCGCAGCAGTGTGACTCCTGTGAGAGACATGGAAATCGCAGAGGTAGGGCGTAAAGCCCGTTAACATCCCTGAGCGAAGTCTTCGAGGGGAATACGGACATGGACACCTTCCGGTCACAGGCCCACTGAAACCGTTTTTAAAGCCTATTGCTACCCACCTTGAGGCAGTTGACGAATATCTCGTCCGAGAGCACGTCCAGTTTCTTGACCTGGTCCCCGGACACGTTCTCCGACCCGTGCAAGCCGTAGAGGCCCGCGATGCCGGCCTTGCGGACAGCCCGGGCGATGGACTTGCAGCCCATCTACATATGAGAGGATACGACTTTAGTGAGTCGTTGGGCCATGTCTCTTGGCCTCATATATGACAGATGAAAGCAGAAGGGATCGTTGAAGAGCATCTCAACTTCACTCCGTGACTCGTCTCCAGACCAGGTGCGAGCTTATTGACGTGAAATCCCCTACCTGGATCGAAGTCATCAGCAAGGTCAATTGAATGTCCTTGGTGGCGGAGATAATGAAGCGCTGGAGTGTCTTGGTGTCTGTATCGCCACCCACATTGTCGATGTCTTTAGTCGCCATCCTGGTGAATAAATGCAAGTGAGGAGCACAAAAATTGAAAAAAAGCAGTGTGAGGGTCACAATTGTGCTATATAGTGCACAGCAAATCTCACGACAAAAAATGCCGCAAATTGTGAATGCTGTCATCGTAAAAGGCGACCAAAGGCGTTCACCACCAGGCGCCTTGCCCCGAGGTTGGATTTCGAGGCCTGTCCTGCCACTTGAGAGCGGAGATCCTGCAGATTAAAATCGCTCTACTCTGCTTTTCCAGAGCACGTCCGCATATGGCTTGCGTGCAATAGTTTCTCTTCCATTTATCTGAAGTTGCTGTCCAGCGTGGAATTGTTCTCACGACAAGAGGCATGAGACCTCTCCGTCTCCACACTGGGAGAGTGGATAGGGCGAGGTCTTGCTTTTCAAAGCACGGACTCTGAGCTGATAATGCTCTAGCGACTTGATAACGCGAAGAGAAGCCTTCGCAAGATTCAGTAGTGAAGGTCAAGACGGCTTTGACTCGATTGTTTCGCGTGATTGTGGAGGGATGGTCAAGCGGTTCGGAGGTAGCAAGGATCGGGGCACGATCCTCAAGAGACGCCGGCCTGGGGCACTTGAATGCGGTGATGATCCCTCTTATTCCTAAAAGCTGCCATCTCCTCACGCGAATCACTCCAGGCATTCACATCAAACATCTCGTGCGGCAGTGAGCTCGTTTGTGTTAATTATGGAGGATGTCTTCAAGGTCTTGCTGTCTGATTTTTAAAAAAGAGCCTTAAGTGTGTCCATGTTATTTCAACATGACAATCGTAAATTCCTTCCCCTCGTCCTGCTCATCTTTGGAAGCGGCACTGTAAAAAGTACCTTGCAGACTTTAGCACAGAGTAATAATCACAGTACTATCCAGCCGGCTGGAACACCATGGAAGATTGGGTAAGATATTGGAGACGAAAGAGCACAAAAGATGAGACAGTGACCGTCTCGTAGTATCAGAGCTGGGATTATTATCTTTTATTACGGATTATGATTCGATAAACTACGGATGGTACCATAGTATTCATGTAACCTTTGTGCGCCTTGGCAATTTCGTTTTTGTATTTTCTGTGCGGTATCTCTTGAGGATGGCCATATACTGCCTTCCCGCCGATTAATCCCCTTTCTTGCCATCATCAAAGATTTCAGGTGCATTCTTGCAACGACTTGGCGCAATGGCCCAATTTGGTTCGTAAAGGGGCCCGCTCATTCAAAGTAGACCCGCGGTGGGTCGAATGGAACGCGAAGTCAGCCTGTAGGGACCCGACCGGGTGCTTGGTCCTCTCCCACGATCCCCCCTTGCCGCGCCTCCTGGGGGCTCAGCCCGCCTATTACAACTTCTTGGAGGACGTGCTCGATCTGCTCGCCCACATGGAGCCAATACGAAGCGTAGCGCGCCGAGAGGGGCTGCGCATCGCCCTTTGCTTCAAAGGGACCCCTGGAAACCTGTGCAACCAGGGGGAGGGGGGTCATTCACAGCAGAATGAGTCGTCCGTCGCGGCCCGTGCCGCTACGCGATGGCTTCGTAAAGTGGATACCTTTGTGTCAGTGGCAAAAGACTTGCTACAAGCACAGGGGCTGGAGGAAAGCGTGACGTTCGTGCTGGACGGAGGGGGTGTGCCCGTGGGCTGCCTGGCGCAGAGGTGGCGTCCGTGGCCGAGCGTGTGGATGAGCGGGTCGGGCCCAGCGGAGGCCTTCCTTTCCGACGCGGTCTGGGACGGCTCTGACCGCTTCCAAGTCTTGAATGAGCCAGCAGATCCCGGGGTGTGGCAAGCCCTGGCGGACCCCATCCTGAACTACGGCAAGTTCTCGGGCGGGCCCTACCCTTACCAGGTCTGGGAGCCCGGCGGGCAGGCGAGGATCCGATCTTTCATCGAGATCTTCCACGGCGGCCGTCCCCACCCACCTGGCCTTGACTTCGCCTCCAACTCGGACGTTGCCATGTTCCAGGTCTACGCGGGCCTGGGCCTGAACCAGGGGCTCGACGACGGGGCGCCTCCGGAGAGAGGCGAGGAGAGGACGGAGGGGCGGGGGAGTGCGGGGTGCGGAGAGGGTGTCGGGGGTCTCGTGACGGTCGTCAGGCCGGGGCTGGCCTTGGTGTTGCCGGACCGCGGACGGGGCGAGTACCGTATGTACACCTTCGATCCCGATCAGCCGCTGGCGGGCCGGCGGGGGCTGAGGGAGGGGAGGCCGGCGCCGGCTTGGGGGAGTCTGTGGCTCCCTGGTTTTGATCCGGGGGGGGGGGGTCACGGCAAGGATGGTGGCGGGGAGGGCGAGGGAGCGCGGATCCAGACCTTCTCCGCCTGGGGGGACACCCTGCTCGTAGGCCGGACGGGGGGCGACTACCTCCTCTACGACACCGCCGGGCTGCAGGTGGATGGGAACGCGACCCTGGGGGAGGTGGTGCTGCGGTATAAGGGTGCATTCCAGGCCTCAGAGGCTAGTGCCCCCCGGTCGGGCTCGGGTGCGGCCCCTGGGAGGGGGTCAGTGAGGTTGCGGCGTACGCTGTTGTCTGCCGGCGGCCAGCGATTCTCCTTCTCCTCCACCCTGATGGGCCCGGCACGACTAGAGGGGGACGGCGGGCACACTTTGTTGGAGGTTTATATAGACCTGGCCTGGCGCCAAGCGGGCTGTCGACTCGCCTACCAAGTGCTGGACTGCGGGGGGGGCAGCCTCGGGGACCGGGCCTCGCGGCAGCGGGGGTGCCTGTGGTGGGCCGGCGAGAGTGCGGAGGGACGAATAACACCCGAGCATGTTCCCGACGTGGAGTCCGCTGTGGCCGTGGCGGTGCAGCACGCAGGAGGGGTGGTGGCCCTCGTTTTTGCCGCAGCTGGGGGGGGGGTGTTCCTGACCCGCGTGCCTGACGCCGCATTGTCGCCCTGGGCCCCCGCCGAGGAGGTCGGGTCCGGCGTGGTGCAGATCGGCGTCGGGCACTCAGTGGCTGCCAGTGCGGTGGTGGTCGCGGATCCTAGAGGCGCGGAATCGACGAGCCTGGTAATGCTGGTGGTGGGAGGCGGCTTCTGTTACAACTCGCATTTGCACAACACGGGCCCCCGGAAGGTCTGCGAGCTCACTCCTCGCGCTACCCCGGGCGTCCTCGACTACACCTATGGGCTGGTCCTCGGATGGCTCCAGCTCCTGCGCGGACCGGCCCTCGACCCGACCCGACCCGACTTGAGGGCTTCGGCCCATCCGCGGCGTCACCTCGTGAACCCCTGCCATCCCACCCTCCTCCACGGCTCCTACGACCTCGGATATAGCCCCGCTGTGGCGCTCTTTCCTTCGCGGGCGGGAGGCATGGAGGGGGTGGGGATGCTGGAAATACACCGGGCCTTCGAGCAGGTCTGCCCCTTAGGGACCTTGATGCGACCAGGGCGACAGTCGGGCCCAAGCTTCAAGGAGAAAGAGGAGGACACCAGGGCCGCAGCCATCGAGGCCGAGCGCGGGCAAAGCGGCCAAGAAGCGCCCGTACGGGAGCTGGCAGCATGTGCGTGCGGAGCCGCTATTGCCCGGCCCGCGGAGAGCCTCGTGGCCGACAGCTTCAGCGTTCAAGTCGACTTGGCGGGGCGGATGCGGGGCGCGAATCTGGCGATCCCAGTTCTCGCACGGTAGTAGCACTTTCAGCAGCCTTAGATGAGTTCTGCTTCATGTAAAATCGAAGAAGAAAGGATGCGAATCGCGCTAAGGTTGGAAAAGCGAGCGGCTCGAGAGGCTTATTTTCTTTAATATTATCCAAAGATCCACACGTCAGACTCCTGGCTCTCAGAGCAGCCCTGAAAGCTCACTCATGAACTCGTCGTAGCTGTCTTGCGCGGCCTTCGGCTTGGCCGGAGCCTTCGACCGTCCTGTTCCCCCCTGTCCCTCCGTCCTGGGGCCAACGGGGCCCGAAACACACCGCGGGCGCATTGAGGCGGCTACCGAAGGTGGGGCGGGGCGCTTGACGCGAAGGGAGGCCGGCATGAAGCTGACCAGGTCCTTGTCCACGCGCGCGGGCTTGGAGGGACCCATCACAGGCCCCAACACCGGGCCCGCTGGCTGCGCGGAGGGCGCCGAGGCGGGGGGCGGGGAGGGGGCGAGGGCGGGCCCTGGAGGGGGCATACTCGGCCCCATGACCGTCGGCATTGCTGCTGGCAGCGAGCCCGGGCCTCGAGGAAGGCCCCGGTGGTGCTCTACGTAGGAGGCTTTCCGGTACTCGCCGTAGTTGGTGCCGGAGGGATCAAGGGGGTCGGCGATGGCCTGGACTCGCGAGGGGCGGGCGGACGGTAGGGAAGACGAGGGCGGAGCGTGGTGAGGGGGGGGATGCGGCATCGTGCCAAAGGGGCGTGGAGGGGGCAAGGACGAGGGCGGGGGCAGCGGTCGAGGCAGGATGGGCAGGTCGGGGGCGCCAGGAGGGGGGCCAGGGGGGGGGGCGAGGCGGGGACTGTGCGCGCGCAGCCGCCAGGTGAGGGGGCAACCCGTGGGGGAGGACCGGGAGGAGGCGGAGGGGGGGGGGCGGGCGGGCGAAGGGTGGGCGGGGAGCGATGGGAGGCGGGGGCGGTGGACGCCCGTACGAGGTCGGCCCGGCGAAGGGGACAGCAGCTCCTCCCCCGTAGATATGCTGGAGGTGGGGAGGGGGCCCAGGGAGGGGGGGGGGGGGGAGGCCTCGGGGAGGTATATCTAGGCTCGTAAGGGCAGGTCGGTAAGAGTCGGTAGATGCAGCTGCGTTGGACGGGTGGGACTGACGTTGGGAGGCACTCTCGGCCTCGTCCAGCATGGCCTCCAGCTCCTCATCATCCACTGCGCCGCCCCGCGCCAGCATGCTCTTTTTCTTCGCATGCAGCTTGACAATGGCCGGGTACAAATGCTTCATTTGCTCCAGCTTTCCCACAAGCTTGTGGTCCAACGTGCCCGCCGCCGACAACTTATCCATTTTATCGATTTCCTCTTTCAGGACTTCTGGATCTTTCACATAGGAACCCAGCTCCCGCACACGCTTCCTGTCCTTCTTATTCTTTTTTATTTCTTTCTTTCGTTGCTCTTTCCTGTACGCATCTGCAGGGTTCATCTCCCGCTTTCCACTTTTAGTGTTTCGCCCCATGGCGATGATGACTGTCATGGGAGGTTTACGAGATGTAAGAGACCGCATGCCACGGCTGGAGTAGGAGTAAGTAGACATAACAAGGCACACATCCATCAAATATGAAGAAAAAGAACACAGACCCCGATTTCAAGCTAGGTCTGCGTGCGCACATGGCCCCTTAGATCAACTCATTGGCCCCCCGTAGTCCCCCCTCGTGGGGGACGCACGCATGCAAGCCCACACAGTGTGCGCTTTCTATCTCGCGATCCAGATCCTTACAGTCGTGACAATACTATTCTGTATCGCTTTATCCGCTGTATTCATCCTCTCCTCTGGCCTATAGAGGGCTAGAAGGGCGAGTCAGGGAGGAGCAGGAGCGGGCGGGGTTTCAGAAGCAGGGGCATCACCTGAAGGCGATGCGGAGACAGTGCAATGATAGTGTTCTTGCTCTTTTTTGGGGGCACCAAAAAGTACACGTGATTCACAACACACGTCTGGGCGTATAATTAATGTACTTTTTATCCCTTTGCTTTGTCTAGCAGGTGATCCAGGCGTGTAGGCCGGGCTCCCCTCGCAATCAAGTCAGTAGTAAGCTTGTCCTCTACAGGAATGGGGAACGATGGGGGCGTCCTGGCCATGCAGCGCAAATTCATGCGCGGGCTCGGTAATAAGATGGGAGAGAAACCGAGCGAGGAAGTGAGCAAGCGGTTTCGAGCGCTGATTCGGAGTCGGGTGTGCGCCGTGTCTAGTGAGCGCCTCCGGGACCCTGTCGTGGCCTGCGAGCTCGGCCACCTGTACAACAAGGAAGCAGTCTTGCTGGCGCTGCTTGAGCACACGCTCAATCCGGCCTTTGCGCACATCCGCGGGATGAAGGACTTAATTGCCTGCCGGTTCACAATCAATCCGAACTGGACGGACGAGACCGCCGCACAGGCTTCGGCGCAGGAGGCCTGGGCCGCGAATGAGGCGAAGGGGGAGGGCACCAACGCCGGCACCATGGTGGGATCTTTCGCGGAAGAAGGCGCGGTATCTAAGTATATCTGCCCGGTGGCACGGGTGGAGATGAACGCGAAACAGCCTTTTGTCGTGATCAGGAGCACGGGGTGGGTGCTGAGCGAGCGGGCGCTGAAGGAGGTGGGAGCGGCGAGCCTGCAGGACGAGTACGGGCCCTTTGACAGCGACGATCTCATCCGACTGGTGCCTGACGAGGAGGAAGAGACGGAACTGCGGCGGCGAATGAATGAGCGTCGGAGCAAATCGAAGAAGGAGAAGAAGCGGAAGCAGCGCGCGGAGGGCAGCAGTGAAGGGGGCAGGCTGGGCGAGGGTCCTAAGTCGCACGAAGAGACGCAGAAGGCAGTAGTTAAGGCGGCCAAATTGAAGGTGGAAAATGGCGGGAAGCGAGAGGGTGGGATGGCGTCATCCCAGGTGCTGGGGGCGCCCATGGGCTTGCAAGCTTCTTCCCTAGCGGGCGAAGCGCAGAGAGCAGCTGAGAAGGAGATGGCTTCGTCATCGGCCTTCGCCTCTTTGTTCAACAACGGGGACGAGAAGGCAGATAAAAACCGCCTCTTCAGCGTGAGGCGCTGAGGGAGACTTGTAATGACATGTCTGAAAGGAATATAGAATATTATATTATTATATTACTTCTATTCGTGGATGGGTTCCTCGGGCAACAAGAGCGCGCAGATCGCTGGTGCATTTAATTTTCTTTTGCGCTCTCTATGAGCCTCGCTGAGTGCCTACGAAATTTCAATCCCTCTCCCGCCTTGCCCCCTGCTCCTCACCACGCGGCTCCCCCTCCTTCCCCTCCTCCCTCCTCAGCTCGCCCTTATTGGCCTTGCCTTTCCGCCCTTGACCCGGAGCTGCGCCTCCACGTACTCCTGCGCCTGAGTGCTGGCGTGGAAGCCAACCAGACGCGTCTGCTCGGGCTCATTGAGCATCCACTCCACGACACGGAGAAAGTCCAGAGTCTTCACCTCCCCGGGGGCCGCCCCGTGCTTGCCGGCCGTGCTCCTGTCCCAGGCGTAGTACAGGTCCTCCATGGAGAAAAAGACTGGTTTGACCATCTCGCGGCCCTTCGCGATCCGCAGGTCAGGGCAGTAAAAGACGGGGAGCCCCGCGTTCCGCACCCCCTGCCGATTAAAGCCGAAGCGCCACTTGTCCGGGCGCTTGTCCAGCACCGCCTTCCAGCCCACCTTGCGGAAGCCGTTGGCATTTTTCAGCTGCTGCACGCTCGGACAGAACTGGAAGACGAGCATGTGGTTCCCGTTCCTGCGGGGCTCGCTCTGGACCAGCTCCAAGCCCTTGTCCAGGCCCATCACCAGCACGCGCGCGTCCGCCGTCTGCGGGTTCTGCACCATGCTCTGCAGCATTTCCTCCGCGTCCGCCGGGTCCAAGAAGACCACCCCTACGTCGAAGCCCGTCTCCAGGGGCACCAGGTAGGGCGAACCCTGCTGGTTGCACACCAGGAAGCAAGGCACCGAGGCCAGCTTCTCCTTCAGAGTCCGCCGAGAGAAGGGCTTCAGGCTGAAAGCCTCGGCGGAGGGGGGGCGGACTATTCTTTGCAACGCTGTACCTACGTCATTCCGACCCTCTTTTACGCCTGATCGTGTCAGCATGGATGGAGGAGGAGCGTGAGGACGACTTGCACAAGCGCAGCCCACCATCCCGAGAACCACCGCACAGCAAACACTGTCTGAACCTCATGCCTGGAGCTTTGGATAAATAAATACCAACCTTTTATGACGTCCACTGTTTGCGGAGCTCCAAACCCTGCCACAATGGCAGCTCCGGTCCCAAACGTCAACTTGCCCATATTTTCAACCCCGAAGCTCAACTTTGTCTTGAGAGTACCCCATGCCGAGACTGTGCGCGATGTTTGCCCTTCTTCCCTACCACATGCACTTCTTGTCTCTCCTTTATCGCCTTCACTAGCGCATCGGGTTGATCGACGGTGATGAACTCCGTTCGCGTGTGCGAACGGACCGCTGCTGCCAGGCTGAAAAGCCAGGACGCAGACTCCATGCAGGACCTCCACTAACAGGAGAACCAATAGCATAAAGCTGGCACCAGAACCCCTGCATCGTGCCATCCTATCAAGTGCATGTATCATGTGGTGTTCCAGATAAAAAAAAATCAGGATGTCAAGGTTTTGTATCACCAGCAGGAAGACATGGTAGGGCAACAAGAAATGAGCGGCTAAGGAGGCTAAATGGTATCCTTGGGTGCCCCACTCGGGCTCGGCAACGTCCCCATTCCTTTGAGCATCAGAAAGTCGTCCAAAGAAGAGACATTACAAGGACGAGTGAGGAAACAATCTGGAATGCGCGTAAAGTCCAGCCTCCACTCCTTGCTTCACGACCGAGAGCCTGTCCTCTGGCTGCTCCCTCCTCGCGGCGTTCCACCCCCCTCCTAGCCAGCTCTTCCTCGAGATCATACCCTCCCACAAGTGGTACCGAGAAGATGAAAAGCTAATCCTCCCATTATTTCTTTTTTAAAGCCACATTACCCTTGAAGGTGACCGGTGGGGCATAGCGGGCGTACGCGTGTGCAAGATTTATACGGAGCTTTCTCGTGAAGTTGAAGACTGTTCGTCAGCGTGAATGGCCCACATCCACATCGCAAGAAAAATGTTAGGATCAAGGCGCCGCTCGGCTGCAAGAACGTTTGCCTGCTGTATTGTGGCTTTAGGATGCGTTGCGTGGTCGTCACATGCTGCATTTATATCTCCTCTGCACCACTTTGGCTGTGGGCGCGCTCGAGGCCGGGTACATACCGCGGTCGTAGCGGAACGTCCGTCAGTGCAGCCCACTCCGTCCATATACTCCGCCGCCACGGGCCACGGGGAAGAGGAGTCCGAAGCACCACGGTTAAATTCAGACGTAGAAGGGAGAAGGGGAAGTCCGCGAGAGCTAGAGCGGAAAAAGAAGCATTTCGACTTTCTGAAGGTACGTGTCGCAAGACAGAGGATGGTACTTCAAATCAAAAATTGTGACTGTCCGGTCCAATCGGCGTGAAGCTACAGTAAATCTTTAATGTACGCTTTGTGTGTATGACTTTAATTTATCTTACAAGTGAACATTGCTTTCAACTTTCTACGCGCTCTATGCCCGCCTTCCCTCAGGAGGTCGGCAAAAACAAGAAGCAAGCCCGGGCCAACAAGGCTAGATTCCGAGACCAGCGAGACGAATACCTGGAGGAGATGCGCAAGGCATTCAAGCTCATGCAGATAAAAGAGCGACAGGAGAGCGGCTTCAAATGGGTGAAGAGGCCGAAGCGCGAGAGGCAGATCCCGCTGGGAGAGCTGGAGTTAGGCTCCCGGCACGAGGGGGTGGTGATAACGGTGAAGGAGCACGGGGCCTACGTGGACTTCGGGGCGACGAAGGATGGCTTTGTGCGCCTGCGTGACTTGAGCGATCGGGATTTCGTGCTGGACGCGCGCGACTACGTGAGGCCCGGGGACGCGGTCAGCTTCTTCGTCAAGTACCTGAGTCCCGCCGAGGGCATCGTCACGGGGAGTCTGGTGCCGGCCGAGGTGGAGACGGCGGAGGAGCAGGAGGCCCGCACGGGCCTGGAGGAGGTGGAGGAGGACGACGAGCTGTGGGGCGAGGTGACCAAGGTCTCAAACTACGGGGCATTCGTGGACGTGGGCGCGGAGGTGCAGGGCTTCTTGCACGTGATCTACTATCCGAGGCGCAGCGAGGGGGCCCTCACACAGGACGTATTCTTCCCTGGCATGCGCCTGCGGGTCTGGGCCATGGAGGTGGACAGGGACAGGCGCCGG
The DNA here is from genome assembly GCF_000240725.1 of Microchloropsis gaditana. NCBI lineage: Eukaryota > Eustigmatophyceae > Eustigmatales > Monodopsidaceae > Microchloropsis > Microchloropsis gaditana. The sequence continues at coordinate 154,731 of NW_005803948.1, forward strand.
CTCAAGCTGACGGGCGAGAGGCCCCGCTCTTTGCCGCGCGTGGACTACTCCTGGTTCTTGGGGGGCTACGAGGTGGCGGGCTCAGAGGCAGCCCCGGGGAGGGGTTTTGTGGAGGAAGAGTGGCGACGGCCGCTGTATGAGGAGGGGCAGGGCCTGCAACCGCGGGGCCGCGGGAAGCGGGCGATGGAGAGGATCCGGGAATGGGGGTTTGAAACGGACGGGGGGCGGAAGAAGGAGATGCTCCATGACTTGGACGCTGCCAGACGGCGGAAAGAGGAGGAGGAGGCGGCGGCATCGGCGTCAGTGGAGGACAGAGTAGGCAAGCAGCCGTAGATTAGAGGTATCGCTGGTGTGTGAAAGAAAGAAGAGCGTCGCCGTCATCGAAGTCGGCCTCGGCGCCCTCCGCCTTTGCTAGCCATTGCTTTGAACCCTTCTCCCTGAGCGACCTAGGCAGCCCTGTCGTTTCCCTCGCCCGCCTGCGCCACCCACGCGGGGAATCGGTTGGGCCAGAAGAGGGTGCCTTGGACGCTCTGGTCTCGACAGAGCAGGCCCTGGGCTTCCGCCGTCCCCAAGAATTCCTGCGCGAGTGCAATGGACACGCGAAGGTGGGTAGCCACGTCTAGGGCCGTCAGGGAGCCATCTGCTTCGGCCTCCGCTAGCGCCCGGAGCCGCGCGCCCACCCTCTCCTCGCTGAAGTCCATCGCCTCTACTACGCTCACGCCGCTTGGGAATCGCCGCAGCCGCATGCCCAGCTGCAGCGGCTCCAAAGCCTCGCAGGCGTCCAATAGGTCCTCTGGAGAGATCAGGGCGGTGCCACGGGCTCGGTTGAAGAGACAGAAGACATCGTGGAGGGTCATCATGCCCCCGCGCTCAGACAGCAGGCTCCTCCTTCCAAGCGCGCCGGCGGAGGTGCTTCCCCCGGTCAAGAACCTGGCTAGCTGTCGGGCCAGTTCCTGATGGTAGAGAGAGCCGGCGGAGATCCGCGTAACCGGGTTGGATATGCCCATGTTCAGGAGCAGCCCCTGCAGCTCCGCGTCCTCCCTCCCTGTCCCGCCTTCCGCCTCCGAGCCGCCCTTCTCGCCCTCCCCCTTGTCTTTGGATGCCAGCACCGTAGCATACCGCTCAATCACTCCTACCACCTCGCGCGCTTTGCTCATGAGCGCCTCCAGGTCTGCGAAGGCTTCGGTGGCGAGTCGATCTTGTGCGGCACGCGCGGTCTCCTGCTGGCGCAGAATTCCTCCCACCCCGGCCAGCCGCGTGGTGAAGACGGGCTCGACCGTCTGGACAGGGGAGGCGGGGGAGGAACATGGCATGCTGGCTGGAGTGCTGCCGTCAGCTTCGATGGCACACGGACTCAGCCTAAGCTTCACCGGGGGGGGCTTCTCCCAATCCCGCATCATTAACAGCGAACGCACTTGTTTTAGAAACTCGTCCCGGCCGCCGTGTGCAAATTCAATCTTGGTCGCTGGCCGACTATCTAGGTCCTGGACTTTTCCTTGCAGATATAGATGCACCCTCGTGGAGGGTTTGAATATGTTGCGAGAGGTACGCGCCTCGGCGACCCGGGAGAGGTGACCGTGCAAGGCGCGAGACTGACTTTGGCAATGCCAAATGATGCGATGCGAGGTCAGGAGTACAATCCCATCGCGATGCACGATTCGATTGCTACGTCCGTCAACCAGGGACACTCTGTCTCGCATCAGGCACTCGATTTCAAACTCTGAGAGCGGCGGCCGCGTGCTTCCGGGAGGTAAAGGCAAGTCTTGCCAGAAGAGCTCAAACGGGTTCGTCGTTTGAAGTGCAGCCATGGGCCGCTAATATATACAGAGGTAAATGCGGAGGCCCGCTTTTACCGGAAGCGCTGTTGATATTGTTCGAGTGCGGTAAGTGCAAGCATATAGGGAGGCATATCGCCAGTGCCCTGGGTAGGGGAGGGAAGGTGAAAGGGTCTCCGATTGCTCATAGTATCTACTTCCGTGTTGTCACATTGGGAAATCCGGCACGTGCATTGGCATTTCCCCCGGTTTATCTTCCAAGATGTGCGCTCAATGCCCTCATCTTTTCTACGTTTGCTCTTATGTCGGCGTCCAACCCGCCAAATCATTCCGCGGTCTCATCCTGATCGCTCAACTCAGTTTTCCAGGGAGTCGGGCATTACGGCAAACATGCTTATCAGCTCCTTTATGGCTGCTCCCAAAACATTGCTCCGTCCCTCGACGATCCTAAGACGTCACGCTAGCGGGAATAGCTCGAAGGCAGCATATCGCATGGTCCTAGTCAGGTTCGTTTAATGTAGCCAGTGCACTGCTGATCAGTGGGCTAGCGTTGTCAAGACTCGTAGAACTGCGACGAGATTGGGCAATAATCAATGAGGCATGCACCGCAACAGGCACGGGGAGAGTGAGTGGAACAAAGAAAATCGCTTCACTGGTTGGTACGATGTGCAACTATCAGAAAAAGGCATTGCTGAGGCCAAGGAGGGTGGACGGCTGCTGAAAGAAGCTGGTTTTACTTTCGACAAGGCATACACGTCCGTGCTGCGCCGGGCTATCAAGACCTGCTGGCTCGTCCTGGAGGAAATGGATCTCATGTGGATCCCCGTCGAAAAAGCTTGGCAGCTGAACGAGCGGCACTACGGGGCCCTGCAGGGGCTGGACAAGAACGAGACTGTCGCCAAGCACGGCAAGGATCAGGTGCACATTTGGCGTCGGTCCTACGACATCCCCCCTCCGCCGCTTGAAAAAAACAATCCCCATTACCCTGGTAACGACGTCCGATATGGCCAACTACTGCAGAGGGAGACGCCTGTCACCGAGAGCCTGAAGACCACGTTGGATCGCGTCGTGCCGTTCTGGGAGAAGGTCATCAAGCCGGATGTAACCGCTGGAAAAGGCCTCCTTATTGCCGCACACGGTAATTCCTTGCGAGCATTGGTCAAGAAGCTGGACAATATCCCTGACTCGGACATTACGGAGCTGAACATTCCCACCGGCACCCCCCTTGTGTACGAGCTCGACTCTGAGTTTAAGCCCATCAAGCACAAGGAGAGCATAGGGCCCCTGTCAGGGCGCTACCTTGGCAACCAGGAGGCTATCAAGGCCCGCATCTTGGGCGTCAAGAACCAGACCAAGTGAAAGCGCCGGAGTGTTGACAGGGCTGGATGCGGGGCCCTGTAGTGGACCGGCCGGGGGCCTCTGGCACGTGTCTCTGCATGGCGCGCATTTGGGCTTCCTCGGTGGATGTTATGGCTGAGGATTTATAAAATCCTATCAGTCTGCTATCTATGTGCTCCTAAAATATCCGAAGAAGTTCCTGTCGCGCGTTGGCTTCCGTTTCCGTCAGGGGACACCTCGGAAGGACAATGGAAGAAAATTTGTATCGAGGCTAAGGCATTGATGGCTCAGAAAGTGTGCGCTACTTTTGCTTCAAACCCTTCTTGAGACCAATCTGTTGTGAAATACCGCAATCCCCTCTTTAAGGAAGATGTGCCGTGCTGAACGGCCTCGCCTGTGATTCTATACTCGATGTGCCATCCGCACATAACTGAATGGCTTGCAATTCTAGACTTTATTTCCTTTTTTTCCTTCCCCATGGCTCGCTCTGACCTGTACATCAACTGGTGCTTTCATCTCCCCGTCTTGGCCAAGGCCAATCCGGCGCGTCTGTTCTGGTAGTCGTACGCCGAGTAGAACTTCCGCAAGAACATGTCGCCGAGAATCCACTGAGCCTGGGCATGATCGTCTCCCTGCAGCCCCACGAGGCAGATGTCCCGGTCCTGCACCAGGTAGTCGTCGGCGCTCAGGGCGTACGGCTGACCGTCCAGGATGAACTCCAGGTCCGGCATCGCCGCCTTTAGACTGCAATTCACAGTGAAAAGATTCTCCACAAGCGTGGCCCCCAGCCCCTCGAATATAGCGTCCACGTCAGTTTTCGGCCCCACCATAATGGACGTCCCCGAGTCCAGGACCACGGCGCCAGCCTGGCTCTGCAGCTTTCGAGGGCCCAGGTAGACACTGTCCAATCCCACTGCCCAGTACCCCGGGGGATCGTGGAGGGGCATCCAATGCAGGTCTCCCTCGTAATGGCTGGGATCTGTGCCGCCCACCGTCAGCTCACTTGGCCCCGTATCTCCGTTGGCCAGAAAGAAAGCGAAAATCGGTTGCGGGAGTACTTCGCCTTGCTGCTCGATCAAATTGTGGAAAGGGGTCGTGGATTTCGTCACCGACAGCTCATCGAAGCCAAGTCCAAACACTCCATCGTATCCTCCACCTGAATAGCTGGCCCCCAAACCCAGAGGGTTTGTAATCTGGGCGAATGACTGGTTTTTCACAGCATACCCGGCAAATAGCACCGTGTCTTCGGCAAGGTATCCCGTCACGGGGCCTCCGATATACGTGATTTGGAAGCTACGCCCGTCTTGCTCGAAGGAAGATGAAGCATCCGAATTGTATTTGTTGCGGTGGCCACATACTTTGCAAAGTGCCGAGGGAATCCACAGATCACTGCTGCCCGTGTCGAAAATCACAGTGAATTCGCGGGGAGGGGTTCCGATGCCGATGCTTCCGATGTAGGCTGCGTCTTGATGAATATCATGCAATACAATGTCTCCCTTGCTGTCTATTTCTTCTGCTAATGACCGTTGCCGGCGGGGGTCTGCACGTGGAGGCACATTCGCTTTGACGAGGGGAATGCGTATCAGAGTTGTATCCCCTGCATCAACAGATGAGAAATCGGCAGTCGCTTCAAATACCAGGTACAGCAAAAGAATCAGTCCAAAATGATGTGATTGCTTCATAGCCACAAGAGGGCCTTGTTGGCTATGAAAACTGCTTTACGAGCGTGAGAGGAGGTTGCTTGTGAGAAGGAGGGTTTTGCTTTGTATCACGTCCAGAAGGAGATCCTACCCACGACTGCCATTTTAAAGAAGCATCTGGAATGCATATATCAAATGTTTCATCATAGGCAAAGGGTCTTGACTCTGCACCGACCAATCTCTCGCACGTGCTGACACCCTATTCCAGGTGGCACGCGGCCGGCAGGGGTGGATGACGCCCGTCGGGGCCGAGGGGGCGGGGACCGAGGACTCGGCCTTTTGAAACGGCTGTAGCCGTTTCATCCTTTTCTGCCCTTCTATTCCCGTTCTTGCCTTGTGTACGTTACCTGAGCTGAACTTTTGGGGAAAGGACTCTTGCGAGGTTGATACTATCATGGAAGTCATAACAAAAACCACTTTTCACATTATGTAAAGACAGACTGTGACCAGCCATCCAGAAAGTGCGAGCAACCGACTCCTACCATTTGCCGCCGAACTTCCGCGACAGGCCATATCTTGAGCGTTTCTCCAGTCAATTCGATTGTATATTCTATACTTGTCACAAGGGCATCAAACTAGCTATGCTAAGGTCATCAAGAGGTTATAGACATTTTGAAAAATGTAAGTACCCAGTTAGATCCTGGTTCCTTACCGTCAGTCCGATGAGTGAACTTTACTTCCGATCATTTTCACGGGATGGCTTGGTAGATTTCATTTGATATTCCGTCCTATCACGCACAGCATCATCGATTGATCGCACCTCAAAACGGCTAGGTGTGGTCATATACCTCTCTTTCGCGTTGCTCTTAGGAGCTTTACCGTGGCTTCTGTGGCCTGGCACTGCTCCTCATGGGGATCGCACCGGACCAGGAAACATGCTGCTATTCGCAGTAGCTGAAAATAGTCCTGACTCAAATACAGCCACTTTTCATGGCGCAGAGCCTGCAGCAGCGGAGCATAAATCCGCGACTTTAAGCACCCAAGCCGAGGACTTGAGGGATCCATTGATTGACGCTGAAAGAATTAGGGAGAATGACGAAGGAAAGGATAAAATGGGAGAAACTGAGGAAACCCAGAACCAAAATGACGAAAAAGCTGGAAAGGAAGGAGGCGTCAAAGTAGCCGCTGAGAAGGTTGCCGCACCCGCAACCGAGGAGGAATTAGAAAAAATCGTCCAAGATGTTGAGGAAAATGAAATGAATTCAAGCAAAAACAAGAAGGGTGAAGAAAAACTACCCGCTGCCGAACTCAACGGTGACGTGATAGGTGTTCCTGACGCCAAGAAATTGGAAAAAGGGACAAAGGGATATAAGAAATCGATAGCAGCGACCCTCAAAACAGAAGCTGAAAAAAAGAGAAAGCCCCAAGAGAACCGTCCAGACCAAACTGAAGCCGATGCCGAGAAGGATACCAGGGATCAAGTGATTGTTAAAATAGCCAATAAAGAAACGGGTAAGGTGTTGGCAACTTCTGTCCGAAAGGCCGACAAGGACCCCTTTGTGCGCCTTGCACCTCAAGACCCGCACATCGACAAAACCCTGGCCAAGGAACGCCGTATGCGCGTGAAGACGGCGATGAAACGAGCTTGGAATGCGTACCACGCCCACGCCTGGGGAAAGGACACGATTCTACCCATCTCCCTCACATCGGCGAACAGGTGGGGCGGTATGGCCATGACGATGCTTGACTCGCTTTCTACCCTGTGGGTGATGGGCCTGAAAGAGGAGTTCGAGCAAGCGCGGGACTGGATCGCAGAAAACCTCAGCTTCAAAAGCGTGGGCCACATCTCGGTCTTCGAGACGAATATTCGGGCTTTGGGCGGCCTCCTGTCCGCCTTCGACCTGTCCAGGGACAAGGTCTTCCTGGAGAAGGCCGCGGAGCTCGCGGATATGCTCCTCCCAGCTTTTGACTCTCCCACCGGATTCCCGATCAACGGGCTCATCCTCTCCGCAGGCTTGCCCAGCGGCAGCCACCAGGCCTGCTTGGCCGAGTTCGGTACCGTGCAGCTCGAATTTAGGTACCTGAGCCACGCGACGGGAAATCCCATCTACGCGAAGAAGGCCATGCACGTCTATGAAAGGATGCACGAGGAGAGCGCTGACGTGGCTGAAAAAGGGCTTTTCAGGCTGGACTTCAACTCGGACACCGGCGCCTGGGGTGGGAAACACTACTCGGTGGGCGCGCGTGGTGACTCCTTCTATGAGTACCTCCTCAAGACGTGGCTGCAGGGCAACAAGAAGGAAACATGGCTTCGGGAGATGTTTGACGAGTCGGTGGACGGCGCGGAGGAGCTCTTGATCGCCAGAGGCCCAGGGGGCAGACTTTACATCGCCAACAATGATAACGGGATGCAAGCCAAGCGCATGGAGCACCTCGCCTGCTTCTACCCTGGCACTCTCGCACTGGGGGCCGCGACCCTGGAGACGAAAGGCGACGCGGTCCTCGAAAAGCGGGCCACTCACTACATGGACCTGGCGCGGGAGCTCGGAGAAACCTGCTACCAGTTTGCAGGCTCACAAATGACGGGCCTGGCGCCCGATTCGGTGGTTTTCGACCAGGACGGCGTGCCGCAAGCCTCGGACCCGCGATACATCCTGCGGCCGGAGGTCGCCGAGTCCATGTACTACCTGCATCTGCTGGACGGGGACCCGAAGTGGCGCGAGTATGGCGCCAAGCTGTTCGAGGCCATCGACTTCTACTGCCGCACGAACGAGGCGTATGCTCAGGTCCGGCTCTCAAGCGGGCCGTCGGGCAGGCGGAGCGTGGCTTTGCGGGGGGCGGAGAGGAAGCCTTCCGATGTAGGCGGGGAAGGAGCGTCGCAGGCCGAGCAGTCGGGGAAGGCGAAGGACATGGGGCTGGTGACTCAGGAGGACGACATGGAGTCATTCTTTCTGGCGGAGACCCTCAAGTACCTGTACCTCATCCAAGAGACAGAGCCGGGGGAGGTGGATCTGTCGCGTCAGGTCTTCAACACTGAGGCTCACCCTCTCCACATATTCGACGAATAGGGGCATAGGGATAGAAGTTGATTGCGGGATGACGAGTCGTCCAGAGATATAGGACTTTAAATGATGAGTATGTTTTTTTCCAAAGTCTACTCGCGGTCTCGTGACAAAGTGTGTGGGCTATAACATTACTAAATTAACCGATTTCGTAAATTATACCTGTCCCCTGCTCGTCATTTTATTCCTTCGCAAGCGAAATTTCACGCCATAAGCCTTGCAAGTACAGGACGCGTGTAATCCTCGATTCTGGTCAATCGTGCTCCTTGTTTCCAACCCTTTCCGTTTGACTTATTTACTTCCAGAGTTTCCTAATAGACATGTTCGAGTCGCTATCCTTCTTCATCACCTTTGCCACAGCCATTTCAAAGTCCTCCTGAGTCACGTGGATTCGCCTCTCTCGGAGGGCGAACATTCCCGCCTCTGTGCAGACAGCCTTGCACTCCGCTCCCGAAGCGTTCGGCAGCTTCTCCGCAATGCTCTTCAAATTGATGCCACGCATGAGATTCATCTTTCGGCTATGAATGGTCAAAATGTCTAGACGAGACGCCATGGTTGGGTGGGGAAACTCGATCTTACGATCGATGCGCCCGGGGCGAAGGAGGGCGGCGTCCAGGATGTCGATGCGGTTCGTGGCCATCACTACCTTGATATTTTGCGCTGGCTCGAAGCCGTCGAGTTGATTCAAGAGCTCAAGCATGGTCCGCTGTACCTCCGAGTCCCCACCCTCGCTTCCATCCACGCGCGAGGAACCGATGGAGTCGATCTCGTCCATGAAGATGATGGAGGGCGCCGCCTCCCGGGCCATCACGAAGAGCTCCCGCACCATGCGCGAGCCTTCTCCGATATACTTCTGCACCAACTCCGCCCCCGATACCCGGATAAAGGTGCAGTCCGTGTGGTGCGCCACGGCTCGAGCCAGCAGAGTCTTCCCTGTCCCGGGTGGGCTGTGCACAGAGAAGGGGGGAAGGGCAGAACAGCGAGCGAATCAGAACAAGACATGCCAAAGGCCATAGCAGCTGTACCTGGCTTCGTAGCTCTACTTTTCTGTTCACGCCCCGCCCGCTCTCCTCCTTGTCACGCACCCGTACAGAAGCACCCCCTTAGGCTGAGCTACGCCCAAAGCCTCGAACAGCTCCGGATGCTTGATGGGCAGCTCAATGACCTCCTTGATTTCGCGGACCTGCTTGTCCAGCCCACCAATCATGTCGTAGGTAGAGTCTGGCACCGCCTCCACCTTCATAAGGGAGACCAGCGGGTCGACTTTGGTGGGGAGGATCTTGTGGAGTGTGTACGAATCGTTGCGCAGCGCGACGCGGGTGTTGGGCGTGCACTTGTTAATGTCCACATCCTTGTCCAGATCCACCACGTATTTTCCTTCAGGATTGACCTTGACCAGGACCTTGGTCTTCCCCATGGCTTTCACGACCTCCCCTACGTAGGAGCCCGGCTCTTGCAAGTGATGCAGCTCTTCCCGCAACAACCTCACCTTCGCATTCCACTCATTCCGTTGCGCCTTTAATCGTTGCAAATTCTGTGTCCTCTCTCTAACTACCACCTCCAGCTCATCGATCTTACTCAGATAGTACGACCGGACGCCCTTGTCCTCCCCTGAAGTAGTTGGGCCCGTGGGCCGGCTGCTCATGACCTTGGCAGTGGCCATATCTGTCCCTCCCCGCAAATATGCACAGTTTGACAGCTCCCTGCGGAAAGGGATATGTAGAGGACCGGAAACACTCATCAACGCGAATCGGATCGATGTTCTTCAGACATCCGTTTGAAAAAGCGAAACGAAACGCTGTGATAGATGGGCTTCGAAGACTTCCTAAGCGCGAAGAAGCGATGCAAGCGAGAAAGCAAAGTGCAAAGACAATTAAGGGGGAACACGAATTTCATCACACGTCGTTCATTCCAACAGCCATGTAAGCTGCCCTTTCCCCCCCATTCATGATGTGGGGCAGGCTTGGCACTCTCAATTTCTTATCCTCCGCTGCGGCTCGAGGAGGGGCACTGGCGGTTGAGGTCTTTTCCATCACAGCCCCGCGTCATCAGTCCTCGCCCGCACTTCAGCTTCCTCCTACTGTTGCAGCGGAAAGCGTTCTCAGACTGATTGCTCATCTCATTCTGTTGTGCAGGCCGCTGCGAAGACATATCAAGGGAGAGGTAGCCTTAGAGCTGTATTTTTCGGCTTATTTCTGTCTTTAGCGCTCCAAAAGGGAATGCGCGACAGCAAACGGCTTCCTCTCTCCTTTCTCCTCCTCGCCACCTTTCTACTACTTAAACTTGACATCGCGATCACAAAAAGCGCAATGTCGACCGCTCAAATGGTTCCTTGTTTGATGAAAAGGCATAGCTGTGTCATGCCTTCCTTGAAAGCGACAAGGCGCTCGTGTGGCTTTCTTCCTTCGAATTATTTCCCTACATCGACAGTACGTATAAGAAGCGAACGATTGCGCTCGTGTTACCCTGCAGCAGCTTATCCTCCAACCTGCCAAAAATTAAAAATAACATCCTTGCAACCATTGTCGTCGTTTCCATGTCCTGTTGACGTGCGGAAAAGGACCAGACTCGCTGCGACGCAAGTGCGAGAGAGGACACCGCCAGTTGAAGATACCATTTTCGCGCTCTCTTCGGGCCAGGGCCGGGCCGGCGTGGCAGTCATACGTATATCTGGGCCCCAGGCAAAGGAGTGTTTAGCCATCCTCATGGATTCGCACAGCGGGCATTCCTCCCCACCTTTCCCGGCGCCCCGCATGGCGTCCCTCCGGAAGCTCTACTGCCCTGTCGGGCAGGAGGCACTGGACCAAGCCATCGTGCTCTGGCTCCCTGGCCCCCGCTCCTTCACCGGCGAAGACACGGTGGAGCTTCACTGCCACGGCAGCCGAGCTGTCGTCCAGGGCGTGACAGAGGCCCTACTTGCCCTGGACAAGGGGGGCGAGGCTCGCGTCCGCCTGGCGGAGCCCGGTGAGTTCACCGAGCGAGCTTTCGCGAATGGGAGGATGGATTTGACGGAGGTAGAGGGCCTGGCCGACCTGATCGCGGCTGACACGGCCGCGCAGCGGAAACAGGCGTTGAAGCAGATGGGCGGGGCCTTGCGTCAGACGTACGAGGGGTGGCGGGAGGAGCTCAAAGTGTGCCTGGCCCATACGGAGGCGGTCATCGACTTCGGCGACGACGAGTTAGACGTGGACGAGGCCGCCTACGACGCCATCCGGCCCCGCGTGAGGAGGCTGAGCGAGGAGATGCGGCGGCATCTGGCGGACGGGGGGCGGGGGGAGGTGATCCGCGCGGGCATACGCGTCGCCATCGTGGGCCCGCCCAACGCAGGCAAGAGCACCATGCTCAACACCCTGGCGCGCAGGCCGGCCGCGATCGTCTCGCCCGCGGCGGGCACTACGCGGGATGTGGTGGAGGTCCAGTTGGACGTGGGGGGCCTACCCGTACTGGTCAGCGACACGGCGGGCATCCGCGAGGCGGCGCGAGACCCGGTGGAGCAGGAGGGGATTCGGCGCGCGCGGGAGGCAGCGGGGCGGGCTCAGCTGACGGTGCTGGTCCTGGACGCCGCGGAGGTGCTGGGGCAAGAGGCCTTCGCGTCCCTGGCGGGCGTAGGGCCGTTCTCAAAGGACGCGCCGCCCGAGGACCTGGAGACGGTCCTGAGAGCGGTGGGGGGGGACGCGGGCGCTCTCCTTGTGCTGAACAAGCGGGACACGGTGGAGAGCGAACACTTGCTGGAGCAGCTCCGACGTGCGGGGGCCGGGAAGGGAGGGACATCCACGGCCGCCTACTTGGTCTCCCTGTCCACTGGGGAAGGGGTGGAGGAGATGCTAGCAGGACTGCAGGCGCGGTTGGAGGAGGTGTTTGACAAGGATGGGACGGACGACGAGCGCGCGGAAGCCCCTGTCATCACCCGTGCGCGGCACCGCGTGCACGTGGAGCGATGCCTGGAGGCGCTGACGGCGTCCAGTGGGGGAACAGGGCCTGGGCTTGGATGTGGCCGCTGAGGAGCTGCGGATCGCCTCCACGGAGCTGGGGCGAATCACGGGGGCGGTGGACGTGGAGGAGGTGCTGGATGTGATATTCCGAGACTTTTGTATAGGGAAATGAGCGTTTTACGGGGCAGCTGTGGTGCGACGCTACGCAGAGAAAGCAAATAAAAGCATGTACTAATCTCCTGTCTCTCCTGAGCCGCTCTTGCCCCTAACCCCGTGCTTGCTTTTCCCTGATAACAACGCACTTTATCCCTCCTTTCCTTGCTTTCCTGGAGCCCAAACCCCTTCCCCACCTCCGGCCCCCGCAAGCTCGTCGTACCGGCGCCTGACTGCCTGAATATCCTGCCACGTCAACCACTTAGGCCCCTCCACCTTCCGACTGGGATTGCGGAGAAGATACGAAGGGTGGAATATGGGCATGACCAGACGGGAGCCTTGCCCATCCAGGCCCCCCTCGGTGCCGAAACGCCGCTCAAACCACTGCCCGCGGATCCGGGTGATCCCCTGCTTCTCCAGGGGGAGCAAGGCCTTGCAGGCACAGGCTCCTGCCAAGAGGATGATGAGTGGGTCGACAAGCCGGACGTTTTCCATCAGGTAGGGGAGGTACCATGCCACTTCGGAGGCCGAAGGGGTCCGGTTGTTGGGCGGGCGCCGTAAGACGACGTTGGTGATGTAGACAGAGCTCTCGTCGAGCCCCACCGAAGCCAAGATGGCGTCTAGCAGCTTCCCTGCCCGGCCCACGAAAGGTTTTCCTTCCACGTCCTCTGTCTCGCCGGGAGCTTCTCCAATCACCATGATCTTAGCCCCGGCGTTGCCTCGATGTATCACCACACGGGTCCCCTCAGCCTGCAGGGGGTCTCCTCTCAGCCCCTGCAAGGCTTGTACGAAATCTGCGTGGCCGGCATAGCGAGCGTCAGGCAGGGGGCTTACTGTTAAAGAGGTTGGTGGGGTTGGAACTTGTTCCGCAGCACTAGAAGGCGAGCGCTCGGCCGCACGCAAGAAAGTCACAGACCGCACTGTGGGTCGTATAGCCGGCAGGAGAATGCCTCGTTGCAACGACCACGCAGCTGTTCGCAGCTGTGTCAGCACTACCACAAGCATGCGAAGGATAGACTCCCCGTGAAAATAATGCTGAAAGAGAAGGGGGAAATAATGTCAATAGAGCAATAGGAGTCACACAGTGGAAGGAACCCAGGGCGGGTGGTTAATGGCATCAGTATACAAGGTGAGGTTTTCCAGCAACTTACGCGCGTTTTCATGCAGGCTCCTTCCCCTGGGTATTGTGAGGAACGACCCTGCCTGCAAAATATCCCTGAGTGCTGACTGCAAACGATCCTGTAGTGTGTAATGTGGAGATCATGTTTCTTGACGTTGATATTGGCCGGCTTGGCGAGCAGGGGCGATGCTCCTTGCCGGGAAGGTCCTGTATCGTGTTGCGTCGAATATCATAAAGTTGTCATTGATTAAGGCCTCCTCTGTTGTACATGGATCATACATCCGTAAATTTTGGGATCCAGAAGATTTGTGGCATAACATGCCATTTTGTTGTTTTTATGAGCCTTTGCAATGCGCCTGCTCACGCTAGCTGATGTCCCCCTGCGCGCGAGAAAACAGTGACGTTCAACAAGTTGGTCTCGCCAGTCAACCGGACTCGTGAGACCCGGGAAGGAGAATGCATGATAGAATTTCAGCTTTATATCGTCACAAAGCGATTGTAATTTATCAATGAATTGATGGAGAGCGACAAAATGTCATGTCATTTGTGCCTACGTTGGCAATGTTTACTTCATAGCATATATATTAAATACCTTTTAATTATTTAATGGCGATTAATTAAAAGCCATATTGAATATCTTCCCTCGAGAATAAATTGCATGAGATTAATATGTTTCAATGTTTGGGTAGTGGGTCTTTACTGTAAGTAGAAAGTCTAAATGACTAGAAGTACGCACAGTGCTCCTCCCGACGGAGGAATTTTGCCACCTGGCAGTAAATATTTCGGACGAAAATTTCATCATTGTGAGTTGTAGAGAAGGAAGTCCTCCCGTGGACACACAAATTCAAACCATTCCTATATTTCTACATTCCTACAAGACTAATAACTATGGCCTGCGTCGTGCACCTCTATGTGCCGATTCATATCGTTAACAAGATTCAAGAAATCGTCAAAATTTACAAGGCTCAACCTCATACGTCTGGACGGATGTCTTGATCATCATTAATGGTGACGTGTAGCTCTGCAATAGTATCTGCTCGCACAATCATCGTTCCCAAAGTAATGCAGCACACACTTTCCGGGGTTTTATTTGCTCGCTGGTGAATAAAACTTTTCAAGAGACCCGCGTACCTTTCTCGGTGATACATTTTTATCTTCATCTTGTGCATGTTCATGTGTCTTCATTTATCAACCATTTAATTAAAGACTTGTCTTTGCTATATATGTTTCATTTGATGCAAGTAGAGAGCCTCGGAGGAGCTCAGAGGAGACCATATACTTATGCTTGCATTTCACGCTGTTTCTCAGGAAATGCTGTGCTGGATGAAGATTGAGTGTAATTCTTCAATTGCCCCTTTTGTACTCCCTATCTGAAACCAAGCTTAAATTCCATAAATTTATTGATTTGAGGATGTTGTGAGCAGAGTTCCTTGGTGATAAAGAGAAATGTAGAGGTAAACGGATTCGGATAGGGAACCTATATGGGCCAAAGGAAGAAAGCTTAGCGCAAATTGTTTGCCCTAAAACTTTCCTACAGCTCGCAATTAATGATTTTGAGCCATAATTAAAATGATTAGTGTGTATAAGAAGCAATTAATGATGAGGATAGCCTTTTAAAGACCAAACAAAGGACAATCAAAGCAGGGAAAAGGGCGGCGGACTCGGATACTTTCCATCGCCCGAGCAACGTCTCAGCATTCCTTGCGCCTGAAAGCCTCCTGTCCTATTTTTGCTTTCTTTAGGCATTGATTGATCGGCCACAGAGAGAAATTTACCGATAGATCTCCATCAAGAGCATGCTATAAGGTCTTTTTTAAAAAATGTACGTGTTAAATTGGTGAATAGAGTTTCTTGGTCTCCCATTCATCACGAAAGCGGGCGGTAACGCGTTCTAGGACCATTACCCCAGGCGGATAAGTATTGTTTTGGTAATCGGTACGACGCCCGTGTGAGGCTCACGGTAAAACATGCCATCACGACACAGGAGACGTTTTAATGCCTGTGTTAATGCGGCGAAACAGATTTGACGGGTTCGTTTTTTATTTGCTGGTTTCGGTAGCCCTCATCTTGGTCCCGCTGTCACATGCTTTCGTGCCTCGACCGCAGCAAAATCTACCTATGCACCCCAAGCAGCTTTCCACGCGAAGCCTAGGCCGTGAGATGATCACCACGACGCTTGGCGGAGAAAATATGTCCTGGCAAGATGGCTTAGCCCTTCTTGAATCGCTAGAGTCGCCCACAGTAGAGATGTATAACAAAGTATTGAGAGCCTGTGCGCTGAGCGGTCAGTGGGAACCCGGCTGCTGGCTTCTCGATGAAATGGTTGAACTGGGTCTAGACCCAGACAGGCAAAGTTTTGTCTCTGCCATCGAGGCTTGTGGCACGCAGGGCCGCTATGAGGAGGCAAACCACGTGTTGAGTTACATGAAGGAGGCCGAGCACGAGCTGGACGAGGAAGTGTACGGCTTTGTGGCCAAAGCCTGCGAGGTTGCGGGGAACTGGAGGCAACTCATGTGGACTTTCGATGAAATGATGATGCGCGATCTGGTCCCTGACTTAGTAAGCTACAACCGTGCGATTGGAGGTTGCGGTGAAGAGGGGGAGTGGGAGATGGCCCTTTCCTTGGTGCTGGAGGCGGACAGCCGGGGAATCACGCCTGACTATGTCAGCTATGATCTGGCCATGCGAGCACTGCACAAAGCCAAGCAGGCGAATCGTGCGCACAGTCTCCTGGAGACCATGAAAAGCGCAGGAGTCGGACCTGGGAAAGAGATGCTAGGGATGGTGCTGGAGCTCTGTCGTGAGGCGGGCGACGTGGCGCGAGCCGAGGAAATTGTGCGCGAATTGGATAGAGGGGGGCTTAGTCATAGGGAAAGCGAAGGTAGATGAGATGATAGATGTATGATGATAAGTTTGTGGGGGGAAAAAACGTGTAAATAGTAGGAAAAGAAAGAATTATATCACATGAAGTCTTGAAAGATCGACCAGAAAGTCCACCCGCTAAGGAAGGCCGGCCGCAGTTCTTACAATGCCCCTCGGCTTTCTAACAATTGTCAGCTTTTCTTGTGTACAACTTGAAAAAGAATCATCCCCGTTTCCCATCCATCTCGAGAGCCTCGCTCTTAGTGAACATCGAAAGCGGTTAATGACCTTTCATCGACGACAGATCACCCAGTATGCAGGTATCCAAAAATCAAAGTTCCTGTTCAACGTAGGTACCATTGCACGGATTTCTCACCACAAGCCGTACGGTGCTGCCCCGGGCAATCTCCGTCAGAAGTCTGGCCCATACCACTAGGGCGGTGGATGGCAGGCTTGCCGTCTTCCGCCGAAATTCGCACCTTCGTATTCTCTCGTATCGAAGTCATTGGAAACTATGAGGACGCTATCATGCTCACAAACAAGCATGGTTGCCAAGTATACAATATAGCTGCCAGTCTGCGTGCTTTCTGACGCCTCGGTCCTGGTGACAGCTTGGTGACCTCCTGACCCCACGTCTGCGAGCGACCGTCGGTCTGCGCGCCGTCGACGAAACCATGAAAACGTTGTTCCTCACGCATTTTACCAACCTTCATGCGACTTACACAGTCATGGTTGGCGCCACAAGGCGAGGTGAGACTCTTAAAGAGTCATCCAAGGAGAAGGACGTTCGCATTTCTAACATCGTGGCCGCGAAAGGTAAGCGCACGGGAAAAACTTTTTGATACCTTCTGTTGCCTCTTGTCTTTCTTGTACCAGATTTTTTTGACATGCCAAATTACAGGTTGGAAAGGCAAATTAAAGCACAAACTATTATTTGCTTACTGAAAGTATAACCATGTAGTTGTGTTCCGTAGCTTGTACGCGTTATGATCATGTACCTATTTTCATGAGGCATATTTAGACAAATTGCTTGTTCTGTACGTCTGCTGGGCACGATTCATGTGAAGCAAATTATGCACGGTGTACATGGCACCTATTTTTTTTTAATTTCGAAAATTGTGTCATTGATTTGAGTGCATCACGTAGTAGGAGCACGATTTGTCTTGGTAGCTCTCCCGACCTTGTGTTTCTTACCCATCTCTGTCATCACCAACGTCAACATTTTATGGTGCTTCCAGGCGTCGCCGATGCCATTCGCACGAGTTTGGGCCCTCGTGGCATGGACAAGATGATCCAGCGCGGTGACGGGGAGGTCATCATCACCAACGATGGCGCTACCATACTGGGGCAGATGTCAGTCTTCCATCCCTGCGCGAAAATGCTCGTGGAGCTATCAAAGTCTCAGGACATCGAGGCGGGCGACGGGACGACAAGTGTGGTGGTCCTTGCCGGCTCTATGCTAAACGCATGTTCTGACCTTTTGGCCAAAGGAATCCATCCCACCATGATCGCGGACTCCTTCAAGGCCGCCTCGGAGAAGGCAGAGGAGATCTTACAGGCCATGTCGAAGCCCGTGGACCTTCGCGCGCGGGAGACGCTCATTGACGCGGTGGTGACATGTCTGAGCAGTAAGGTGGTCTCCCAAAATTCCGACATCCTTGCCCCGATCGCCGTGGACGCGGTGCTGAAGATCATCGACCCCGACACGGCCAGGAACGTGGATCTGAACGACATCCGTATCGTCAAGCAGCTCGGGGGGACGGTGGACGACACCGAGCTCGTGCCAGGGATAGTTTTTGAGAAGGGCGCCAACAAGGGGGCAGCCGGAGGCCCTACCCGCATCGAGAAGGCGAAGGTGGGCCTGATCCAATTCCACCTTTCTGCCCCGAAGACGGACATGGAGAATAACGTAGTCGTCTCCGACTACGCGGCCATGGACCGGATCTTGCGGGAGGAGCGCAAGTACATATTGAACCTGGTCAAGAAGATCAAAAAATCTGGCTGCAATGTCCTGCTTGTGCAAAAATCCATTCTTCGGGACGCCTACAACGACCTTTCCCTCCATTTCCTGGCCAAGATGGACATCATGGTGATCACGGAGGTTGAGCGGACCGACGTCGAGTTCATCCAACGCACCCTGGGCTGCATGCCTGTTGCGCACATCGACTCGTTCACGCCCGATAAGCTTGGTTCGGCGGAGCTGGTGACGGAGGTGACGGTGCCGGGGGGGTCTCACAAGGTGGTGAAGGTCACGGGTGTGCAGAACCCGGGCTCGACCATGTCCATCCTGATCCGCGGCTCGAACAAGCTGGTCTTGGAGGAGGCGGATCGCTCTCTGCACGACGCCCTTTGTGTGGTGCGGAGCCTGGTCAAGAAACGCTTCCTGATCGCCGGGGGGGGGGCGCGGAGACGGAAGTGAACCTGGGTCTCACCGAGTGGTCTAAGATGCAGGCGGGGATGAAAGCCTACTGCGTGGCTGCGTTCGCCCAGTCCTTGGAGGTGGTGCCTTACACGCTCGCGGAGAACGGAGGATTGAATCCCATCGCGATCGTGACGGAGCTTCGGCGTCGGCACGCGGGGGGGGGAGAAGGGCACCGGTATTAACGTGCGACAGTCAAATATCTCGGACATGTACGAGGAGAGGGTGGTGCAGCCCCTGCTGGTGAGCCTGAGTGCCATCTCCCTGGCGTCGGAGACTGTGTGTATGCTTATGAAGATCGACGACCTGGTGCCCGTGGCGCGCGTGTGAGGAAGTTGACGCAGGACGTGCGCGGGACAAGGGGGCGATCGTAGAGGACAAGAGTGTGTCCGGCCCCCGGGACGTGTATATGCCTGGTGGAGAGGACAGAGGCAGAAGGAAGCAAGGAACGCGTAGAAGAAGCCCGAGGGCTCCCTGTAGACAGTAACCGCAAAGAGTCAGAAGAGATCCTGTTCTTCCCATATTGTGTTCCCTTTTATATTCTTTCTTTCCCGCTCTCCGCCCCCAAGTCCGCCACCACGTGGTGTTCTCTCCTATCTTAATAATACAACATATCTAACTTCCATGGCAGCCTTGTATCTCCGCCCTTCATGCCCTGTCTAACGCCCCATTTCCGAGACCTTGACCAGGCGCCGGCCCTGCACTGAGGCCTTGGCCGCCATGCCCGCCATGACCGTCGCTTTCCCGTCCGCGGCGCTTGCCAGGTGCTCCACTCCTCCCCCACCGTCCCCGCTCACCTCCCGCACGAAGGCCCTGACAATGTCTACGTAGGCGTCGCCGTAACGGTCCATGAAGAACGAGTAGGGCAGTCCCGCAGTCACGCCCTCGGCGTCCGATCGGGTCACCGTGCTCGGGCTCCTGTTCTCTCCTTGCAAGGAACCCAGCTCTCCGAACACCTCCACACGCTGGTCGTATCCGAAAGAGCACAAACGCGAGTTCTCCAGGGTCCCGAACACCCCGTTCTCGAAGCGCAGCAAGGTGATTTGAGTGTCCAGGTCGCCTGCGCCCGCTGCTTCCGGCCCCCAAGCGGTGCCTTGCACAAAAACCTCCTCGATATCGCTTCCCACTAAAAACCGAGCCATGTCAAAATCATGGCTGCTCATGTCCAGGAATATGCCTCCACTGGTCTTCAAGTAATCTGCAGGGGGAGGGGCCGGGTCCCGGCTGACAATACGGATCGTCCGGACCTTGCCAATGGCCCCTTGCACGATTTGTTGTTTCACAGCTTGAAAGTTGGCATCGAAGCGCCGCTGAAATCCTAGTATGAGCTTCGTCCCAGCCTTTGCCGCGGCCTCAATGCAAGAATCAATGGTGGCCAAGTCGTTGGAGATGGGCTTCTCGCAGAACACGTGTTTGCCCCGCTCTACTGCCGCCATGATTTGCTCCACATGGTAAGGGGTAGGAGATGCCACAACCACGGCCTTTATATCTTCCTCATCCAATAGATCTAAATAATTCTTATGGTAGGAGGGGATTCCACCTGTTTGGTCTAAGACCTTCTTCCCCATGTCTTCAAACGGGTCTGTGATCGCTACGAGTCGTGCACCAGGCGTCCGGAAAGCCAAGGTATTGCTGTGGATCTGCCCGATACGTCCGCAGCCAATTACACCCACACCCAAAGGGGATTGGGACATACGGAGAAAAAAGGCATAGGGCATGACGGGAAGGAGAAGCGCGGGGATCAAGATTAGCGCAGAGGAACGCGCGTAGGTCATAGCGTTTTTGTTCTTCGTCTTTGGGCGAGTAGACTTGTTTCTGTGTTCAAATGCGCATTTAAAAATGGTAACAACCGCGTAAGCGACATTATGAGTAGACAATCTGGGACACATCCCTATTTCTTATTTCTGCCGGATTCGGAATCGTTATGTGACAGTACACCCGACACCTATCGAGCCAGAAAAAGTGGTTTTGGAAGCATCGCTTAAGCACTTCAAGGTCGCTGAGAATAACCTCCCCGCCCCCCCAGATTTCGTTACTTGATGCTTTTTTTATTATACACCCTATTTTCTGGACATTAACATCTCTAGACCATCGTAAAAAAATACACCACGCCCATGTACAAAAGAATTGATTGGCAGTTCCTGCACTCTTTGCCGGCAATTATCCCCTTCTTTGACTCCCTGATTCCCCAGCTGCCTCCAGAATAACTCGCATTCTCGTCTTAATGTTAGCAAGCACCCCTTCTAAATCTGCCACCATTTGCTTGATATTTTCATTCTGGGGATCTTCTTCACAAAGCAGGAGCAACTGCTTTCTTCTCTCTGTCACATTTCGGAGCTGGCTTATAAGACGAGTGTAACGCTCATCCTTATCTAGAGTACTACTGGCGCTACTTTCTTTCTTGCGATTACTGCGCTCAGGACTACAAAGGATAGTCGCACTGTGACCCACAGATTTTAATATAGGGAATGATTCATTCTGCTCTTTCGTGGGGGACGAACATGGCTTCGGCGGCGGTGCAGAATCCGAGGAGGAAAGAGCGTCAGTGGGCGAAGCAGCAGGTGCTTGGCCCGAGGGAAGGGGACATGGGGAAAGAGTGGTGAGGGACAACGACCGTGCTGGCTGCCCGCCTCTTCCTTCCGTCATTTCCTCATGCTGCCTGCCTTCATGCTCGCTTACCTCATTCTCCTCTCCTTTTCTCCCCCCCGTGTCCTCTTTCTTCTCCTCCTCGTCCCCGCCGACCACCACCCCCGCCCCTGCCTCCTCCTTCCCCCGGACCCTATCTCCGCCTTCATCGTTCAACGCCTCCGTCATCGATGACGCCAATGGCAGTGCGCTTCCCAACAGCTCGCCATCGCGTGCGGAACCCTCCCCTTCCACGAGCCCCCCCCCTTCCTCGGCTCCTCTTCAAGGCTCCCCGTCACTCCTTCCAGTCCTCCCGCCTCCCCGACAGACTCCTCCAGCAAAGTCCCTGACGTCGTCGAGCAGTCGAGCACGGCTGCTGCCTCCGGCTTGAGCTCGGCAAAAGGAGCAGACCCCGAGCGGGCCTTGATCTCCTTCACCAGCAGCCTCTTCTCCCCCTTCAGTTGGGCCACTATCCGAGCCTGAACCGCCATGCGCTCCCGAAGCTCGGCTATCTCTTGTTTCTGCTGTTTCACATGCCGCGCCAGCAGTTTCATCTGGGCCCGGAGCGTCTCGTTCTCGGCCGCCGTCTCCTCCAAGGCCTCGCCCAGATCCCGCACCTCCGCCCTGGCACTGCCCAGCTCCTCTTGCGCCGTCTGCAGGGCCCGCTCGTCCGTACGTGCCGCCAACCGCGCTCGGAGCACCTCGGCCTCCCCCTTGGCCCGCTGCGCCGCCTCCTTGGCCTTCTTCCAGGCCCCGCGCGTGTCTTCGTGGGCCCCTCGCTCCCTCTCCAAGGTCCCCGTCAGGCTGGTCAGCTCCGCCTGCACCCCAGAATGCGCCAGCGTCCACACTTGCTTCTCTGCCGCCAGCACCTCCCGTTCTCGCTCCGCCCGCTTCCTTGCCTCTCGAAGCGCCACCGCTTCCTCCTCCTTCCGCCCCACCTCCGCCTCCAGGCCTGCCTTTTCCGCCCGCAGCGCCTTCACCTGTTCCCCCAGGGTCTCGCCCCTCGCCAGGGCCTCCAGCATCCGCCGCTCGAACTTCTCCTTCTCGATCGACCACCGACGCTGCTTGGCCAGGGCAATCACCGCCTCCGCCTCCGCCTGCTCCTTCTTGGCCGCCATCTGCGCTACCTCGTCCTCCAGCTCCTCCACCAGGCCCACCACTCGCGAGAACTCCGGCCCTTCCCACGCCTCCCACGCCTGCGACGGCCTCGCGGCCCCCCCCCCTCCGCCCACGCCGTGGCCCTTCCCACCCTCCTTGCTGCTGTACAAATAGTCCCACAGAGCGCCCAGGGAGGATCGCCACACCCGACCTCCCTCTTCCTCTCCCCTTTCTGCCCCCCCCCTCCTTCCTGTCCTCCCTCCCGCCCTTCCCTCCCCCTCCATCCCCGCTGGTGCTGCTGTCAAAGCTGCTGCTGCTGCTCCGCCCGTCGCTGGCGGGCCCAGCCCCATCCCCCGCGGCCTTCAATGCCTGGTTCAGGGCCGAGAGTCGCCTGTCCGAGGAAGCTAAGATGGCCAGCCCGCCTCTCCCACCGGCCACAATGCGCTCCGCCGCCTCCTCTATCTCGCTGCCTCCGTGGGCACCTCCCTCGCCCGGCTCGGGGGACCTTGAGGCAGAGGACTGCCCCGGCTCCCGCTCATCCAGCACGGGACGGGCCACGGGTGTGACGGTGAGCAAGACCTTCCCCGCCGCCCGCCCCCCCCTTTCTGGAGGCGTCTCCCGACCACACC
>NW_005803947.1:0-57697 GCF_000240725.1 Microchloropsis gaditana
TTGCCGCGAATGGAACGGTCAGCTCCTTGGACTCCGTGCCGTTCCAACTACCGGAGCAGACGTCGAGCCCTCCCTACGACGTGGGTGTTACGCTCCATTACATGTCTGACGCTGGTTTTTTTACATGGCCAAATCGTACGTGGAACGGCACCGCACTGTTCACTGAAAGCGGACTGGAAGACGGCTTTAAGTTTCGGGTTGTGTCATGTACATTTGCAAGAATTCATAAATCATTTGCGCTGCCATCATCATTTTCTGAGGAACAGAAAGTTGTGGTTCGCAATGAAAACGATCCAACTTCCTTGGAGTTGACCACGCATAACTACAATATCTACGCCACCATAAGCATCAACAATGTCACGCACACTGGAGATTTTCCAACGCAGGTAATTTTACGGGGAGTGTCGGTGCATGATCCAGACCTAGGTGTCGATCCCATCTTGGTGAGAATTGCGTGCACATACGGGCGTATACGTTTAAATGACGCCTTCATCGGGCTGGCCGACTTCACGTCTGCCAAGTACTGTTCCAACAACTGCTTGAAAAAAACGTCAAGCTTGTTGATGTTTGTGGCTCTGCCCTTGAATCTGGAGTCCTTGCTTAATGGCCTGACCTACGCCTCAACTGTCCCGCGCGTCAATGACTACATTACGATCACCGTCTACGATGGGGTCGGTGGTCCTTGCCTTCAAGCGCACGTTCTGAAAGGAGGATCTAGCCACACAAAAGGATGTCTTATCACGGAGCAACAATTCAATGTGACCACAAATGATTTTTCTGTCGTGTCCGCTTTTGAGAATGGACGAGATCCAGACAACGACAAATCCTATTTACCCTACATGCTAAGCGCCGTCGCACTGTTCATCCTTGCCTTCTGTTCCATGTGCGCTTGTCAGTGCTGCTGTCCGCTATTGTTTGCCCCACATTACTGTTGCGCACTGCTTTCTAAGGTTTCACCCATGGGTGAAAATGGCCCGTGCGATAGAGACGACGACCGACTCGAAGGAAGCGCGAAGTAAAGCTACCTGCCATCAAAATCTGTGACGCAAGTTCCCATCAATTTTGCTTTCTTAGGATCATAACCGAATGTCCATGGCTTTTAAAAAAACAACGCTCAACATGCATTGTCAACTTTCACATTTCGCTTCGCGGAATGGTCGATCTACATGTTCTAAAAATCGTGCGAGCTCCGTGGGTAGCCACCGCTCGTCCTCATGGCTCGTTTTTTCCTGTCCTGTGAGAAAACCGCAATGTCCTCCATAGCTGTGGTAAATCAAGCGAACCGTCCCATCTCCGACGTCTTCCGGGGTAGGTAATCCCGCTTCATTGATGAATGGATCATCCCGGGCGTTAATGACCAATGCGGGAATCCGTACTAATGGAAGGTACTGCTTTGAACAGCTCTGTCGATAATAATCTATTTTATCCTCAAAATTGTGCAACTTCGCAACAACCTCGTCGTCAAAATCGCCTATGGTGGAGCAGGCCAAAACCCGATCCAGGTCATACAGCTCCTTGTCCACTCCTTTCCCTTCCCGGTGCCGTTGATGTGTCTCATATTTTTTTGCTGCTTTCACCTTCAATGTTGACAGAAAGTTGGCCGCGTACACCCAACGATTGAAGCCGGTGTCGATTTTGCTGGAAGATCGCACGGCATCAAAGGGCACACATGCGACGGCAGCCCCCTGTACACCCATGCTTGCTGCTTCTTCCCCGAGCTCTCCCAGGCACTTAAGGATCACATTCCCTCCCAGAGAGAAGCCGGTGAGGTATATGCGGCGTCGCGGCTCCTCAGCAAACAAGCGCTGAATGGCAAATTTCAGGTCATCTGTAAAACCCAAGTGATATGAGTAAGCTTTAAGATTCTCCGTGCCGCAGCAACCACGGAAATTGAGAGCTAGGACATCAAAGCCCCGTCGCGCAAAGGCTTTTGCCATTGATCTGGGTAGGATTGCCCAGGAAGTAGATTCTAGTCCGTGTAGTACAATAGCCATAGGTCGAGGTTGTGAGGGAGGGCCCGAAGGAGGCACGTGACTAAAAAGAAAGTCCACATGAAAGAAATCTCCGTCGGGCGTATCCCACCGCTCCCGCCTGTCGTACACGTCCTGCCATCCCTTCGGCAGGGACTCAGAAGCAAATTTCTTAAGCATCGTATCTTGAATAACTCTGGCGCCCCATATTGTTTGCCAGTGCTCATTTGTGACCCAAGGCAAAGGCTCGAAGGGTCGTGCAGGAAAGGTGGAAAGGACCACTTGTCTTGTAGATGCTTCTGACAGGCGAGGTCCCTCTTCGTGGCACGCTTGATTGCATGCTCTTGAATACTTATCCGTACCATCTTCAAATCGAGAACGAATAGATGAAGAATCAGTTGGAATCAAAGTGCAGGAGAGAATGAGCGTGTAAATTTTCCACTGCCATCCTTCCTGCAATTTAGACCTTTCCGACACTATATCGCGGCCGCTTTTATTAGGTAAACACTTACCATATCTATGCGTTGTGGGCGGAGACAGAATGCGGGACTCATTTCTGAGATGCTTGCTGGCTGGTGACATGGACCTCAAAAATGCCAGCGGCGTGGAAGCGAGGCGAGGTAGTAAGAAGCAGCCGACGAAAAGCGGCTTCAGGTATGCCTGCTTTCCTCTCAAAAGCATCAAATACCCTACAACAAATATCCCGGAAACATAATATTCGTTGAGAACGGCTTAAAAGATGCTGAGCGGATGCGACTCATGTCACCGTTGGAGTATCAGAGTGCTTATCCTGGCAGGAGGTTACGCGCGCTGAGGCCGTGATAATTTCTTTCTTGCGATCTGATTGTCCCACTCATGGTCCTTTTACATCATAATCGATTTGAACATAAGGCAACTAGTATCGGTCAAAGAGTAGATCGATTTCTTCCTCAAGCCGTATACCCCCCAAAGCTGCCCACTCGCTTTCGCGAATCGCTACGCAAGCTCTGACCATGTCCTCTCCCAATAACTCTCGGAGTCCTTTTCCCTCTGGACTCATTAGACATGCTTTAGCCGTTGACCATTCCCGAGGCAACTCTTTTATCTTACGGCGAGTCCGCTCGGCATATGTCAGCTGTCCCGGGTCTACATCCAGCGGTGCGGGGAGAGCTGCGAAGGACTCCGCGAAATCTGCCTCGGATAACGTTGCAGCCAAATCTACTCCGACCAGGCCGGCACTTAGAATTGCTGCTAGAGCTATATGGGGATTTGCAGTCGAATCACATAACTTGACCTCAACATTAGTAAAAAGCCCGTCTTCAAGTGTTTGTACGGGCAAACGGAGCGGCACCTCCTTATTAGCGATTCCCCAGCCCTGAAATGCCCCTGCCCAAGCCCCGGGCTGCAGTCGCCTGAAAGAATTCGGAGTCGGGGTTGTGAAGCACATAAGTGCAGGAAGTAGAGCTACAAGACCGCCCAGAAATTGGCGGAAAGTTTCATTAAGTGATGAAAAACCACTCAATGTAGTGTACATATCTAGCACACCGTCGAGGGATCCTGGACGAATCGTCGCTCCAGAAAGCGAAAGAATGTTGATTCCATTTTTCCATAAACTCAAATGAACATGGCAGCCATTGCCAGCGTACTCTGGCAGAAACTTGGGCAAGAGGGTGACACGTCGCTGGTGACGATACGCGACTGCCGCCACGGCTTCACGTGCAAGTAGCAGTCCGTCGACGGCCTCCATGGCAGGCAAATGACCAAGCACCAACTCAAACTGTCCGGGGGCACTCTCCTTATGAAGTTGTTCCACAACTATTCCCATTGAATACAGAGTGTCACACAAATCGTCCAGGAGGGACGATTCCACGTCGAAACCTCTAGCGGATGAATAGGTATGCCTGTCATCAAACTTCCCGTCAATTGTGGCGAGGGCAAATTCTAATTCGAATCCTACTCGGAAGGATATACCGTGTCGGGCCTGAGCTTTCTCCAAAATACGAGCGAGACAGCTGCGTGGGCAGAGAGACCATGGAGCATGGGAGATGGGATCGAGCATGCGAACAGCCCCCATAAAATGCTTAGGTCGCCACGGGAGGCACATCAGGTTGCTCATAGGATCCTCCAATTGTAAACATATGTCTCCTACAAAGGGAACACCACTATCAGGGCTTGGAGTATCTTCGTGTGCTGGAAGCGAAATACACGCACGGCTCAAAGACACAGACGGCATGGGCTTTGGGAGCCATTTTAAATAGCCGTTCTCATCTATGTCAGCATATTGGTCGACCCTTTTTTTGTCGTACATTGTATGTACGGGTACGACGCGGAGGCACCGCAGCCCTGCAAGAGAGCACCAAAGAAAATTTATATGCTTTGTCTCTTGCGGCATATCCTTGTGACCTGCTCCTGCAGAATAGCGGTACATTTTGCGATGAAGATGCACCGGAAAGGATGTCACATGACGTGCTGTAAGCGTAAATACAGAAGATGGGGAGCTCTATGCCTGATTTCCGAATTGCAGTGCGCACAGCGGGCTCCGGTCGAAGTGCTTGGGACTTCGACGAGCAAGTCGAAGAATGGAAAATGGGGCGACAGCTGACGCCCCGACCGTGAGCTGCCATACTTCGTGTGTTGGAAAAGGGGAGCTTATGCAGCATTTCGAACGCTACATCCCGCATCATCTCTCCACAGGTGACTCAAGCGATTAAGTAAATCACGGCTGGGCCAAGCTTTTGGAAGTTTCTCTCTTATCGATTGTGTGTTTGCGACGAAACAAACTGAACGCGGCAACACGGCCCCGTCAGGGAAAGAGGCAGGTAGCAAGGAGGCGATTCTCCATTGCGGCCAAGGGGCCAGATTAGAGAAATCGGAAACCTAAGGACTGCTACGTGGAAAAATGTTATCGATGTTCGCATCAACATGCTCTTCGCCTGTAGCACATCCTACCCATAGGTCATCTGTCCACCTTCTTCTCAAGCTCGAGCATCTTTTCGTTCAGATAGAGGAGCACATGAATCCATCCCTTATTGGCCGTGCCTTTGTCATTGTAGACACTTTGGAAGCAAAAGAACAGCAAGAATCTGAGGATGACTCACTGACACCTTTGGATTATAGTGCCGAAGCCTTCAACTCAGGAATTCGGCAGAATATGACCCTAGGATTCATAATGCGACATTTTCCTGATGTTGCACTTGTCCTTGCTGCTTCATGGAGATCGCGGTCTACTTCTATGCTGCAAGAATATCAAAACGTTGCCAATAAAGGTCCCGTTCAGCTGCTGCGTCGCGTCGTGGAGGGTGACGGGTTGACGCTCGTTGAGGACTTTGGAGATGGGCAGTTCGGCGAGTACAGCGTCGCGCTGCCGACTTCCGAACATGATTGCACGAGACCATCGTACCTGGGGGAAATAGAGCAAGCGAAAGAGTTGGGCGGATTTCTTCGAGCGGAGTTAAAACGCTTGCTTGGCTACCGTCTTACTTTTGGTGTTGGTAGAACTTTAGAAGAAGCTCGCCGGACAGCAAAGGGACTACTTGTTTTTCGCGGAGATGGGTCAATGCCTAGCCCACCTCTGCGACGGCATCATGAAAACTCATTTTCGGGTCAAGACCATGATGCGAGACCCACCTCACACGGCTTCTTTTTTGAAGATGGGGATGAATCTGGAACTTTCTCACAAAACTACGAAAGCTCCAATCGACAAGAAATACGCGTGGACGAAGAAGAGATCGTGCTCGGCGCGTCAATGAATCGTGCATGGAGTATGCGCTCTTCGAAATGCCGCACATCGCCGTCCGATGTCGGAAACGCGCAGCAGGCTTCCCACTCTGGACAGGCTCAAAAGGTATCCACGAACAGAGTTGCACCATTTTGTTCTCAGGATACAAAACTGCGAGTTACAGATGATAAAATGAAAACACAGCAATGCGTGGAAGCTTTTAAGTGTCGGCAATCCACAGCGATTTCAGGACATCGATTAAGGTTACATGGACATGGAACGGTCGTCATGAGCTGGATTTTAGACACATTCACCGATGCTTCTGAGTTGGCTTCCTTTCTCTGCAGTGTGGAAGCTCCTTCAATTCAATTCACAAGTTAAAACTAGGCTGCACTGAAAGGAAAGCTTATGTATTCACAAATCACGGAAGTCGTGACCCACTCAATTTGTCTCAATGTAAAATTGCTGCGCGGACACTCGTTTCATTTTGTACAGCAACTTGATTTTGTCAAGCTGGCATCAAAAACAATTGCCTTTCTATAAATAGAGCTTGCAACATCATACTTTTTGACGTTGAATGGAGTCTTTATTTTTGAAATCTTCTTCCTAAAACTACTTTCTAAACATTACTCACTTTCGACTTTCATAGATATAGATTCAACATCACTTAGGAAGTTCAAGGCCTTCATACCTCTCAGAAGTGACCTTAATTTCGGTGTGAGGTTGCTTTTTATACGTAACAGTGCACGCAACGCTCGCGTGACCTCCCTCGATTTGAAGAAGGGGGGAAACAATGATCACACCACCAGTTCTGACAGGACAGAATTTTGAACGACCCAACTTACTTAAGTCGCATTATGTGCGGCCACTTCATGGTAAAATACAATGTCGAGTAGGGTGGGGAGAAGGGAGTAATGGTGGCGTACACTCCGGAGACGTGAGATGAGCATGGGCGGCTGATACCCGGAGGACTTCTTGACGGGCTTGACGGGGGACGGCATCAGGCGGCTTGCTCGGAGCATCAGTGGGACATGGCTTCACTCACTACATCAGCCAGCGCTTTGTATGTACTCACCCCGAAATAGTTAGGTCGTCCTTTCACCTAGTGCGAATACGAGATAAAATGTGCATTGAAGCAACACGCGGCGTTGATCTTATATCGAGAACTCTCCAATAATAACCAAATCTATCAACCGCAGGCCTGGGGCATAATTTGCCCACTTCTGACAACAAACGACATGAAACTTTGCCGCGCATTCGTGTTTCTTTTCCTCTTCGCATCTTTCGCCGACGCCTTTTTCAAGCCGTCCGTTGGCAGAAGGTCACTTGAGCTAGGGGTAAGTATATCTTTTTCGGGTTCGGGACTTTTATTTACGTGTTATAGCTGCACGATTTAAACACGTACGAAAGCGCAACGAGTGAGGTGAAAGATGTTTATTTAAAAATGATCTAGGAAAGAGGAACTTCGAAGAGTAACGCATATTCATTAGACGACGCTTCTCGTTCATCTTTTTAGTCTAAGATAAACACAAAAGTGGAATTGGAGAATCCCAAGGTTGTGACCATGACTCAGCTTGCTCCTGGCGAGAAGAAGGTATTTTGCCGCTGCTGGTAAGTTGATGAAGGAGTAGACGTCAGTCAACGACAAAAAAATATATTCGATGTTATCATTCACGTGTGTATGCGTTTAATTTAAAATGTGAAAACAGGCAAAGCGGGACATTCCCATTGTGCGATGGCGCGCACATGAAGCATAATGAGGCCACTGGAGACAATGTTGGGCCTCTCATTATCTCAAATCCGAAGCCAGCAACATAAGACATGATTTTTCATACCACCATACCGGGACCAGTTTTTGAAGAAATACCTCAGGTTAACCGAAATGATGCTGTGCATGAAGATTTGATGATGGAGGGGAACATAGCATATGACTTATACTGGGAAAACGTAAGCTCTGTGCTTGATCTTTTTCGAATCCACTTTGCGTGACAGTTTGTGGAAATTTAACCTCACCTTTCGCGAGGACCATTCCTCTTTTGCAAAAAACATTTGAACAAGTGTGACATGCCTGATAACATGTGAATGACCAAAGTTTCTTTCAATTCTGAAGTGGTATAAAATTACTAAACAAGCTAATACATCGGTTCAATTGAATAACGTTCATACTCTTTCGTTCTTGTTTGCTTAGTTTTTGACTTTTGAGTCATATTCCACCAGTCACCTTGAGTACCACAGGCGTCGATCACGCAGCGGTAAATATTATAGCTCACTTCAAAGGGTTGATGCATTCAATGCACCACCTCTGCAAACCATATTATAAGCTAGGGCTGCGGTCAAAAGTGCGTGGCCGCTCGAACACCGCCAGCACTTGTGAAAGATATATCTTCAGTCTCGCAACTCGTGAACCTGTCTTCAAATGTGTGAGAGGCGGACACCCTGGCAGCGTTCTAGAGCATTTTTTCCTGGAAGTGGCGGTGAGAGCACGGTGGTCACAGGCAAACAAGCAGGGTTTTTCATGGAATAAGTAAGTGGCTTTTGTGGTGCTGAGTTGCCAGGCGCGACCGAGGCAGGAGCTGAGGCGTGCAATCTCCGAGGGGCAAGGGTGCCATTCGTCCCACAAAATGGTTGAAAATGCACGGGTGAGTGCAGTGTATGCTGAGAGGTCAGCTCAGGGTGTACATGTCGCCTTGCGACGTCAAAAGGCGGGGTCACTGAAGATTGTAGTGACTTCTGACAAATTCATTTCTGTGGGTGTACTGGACGATAACTTCGCTTTGGTGGCGCGCTCTTTAAGGCGCGGGAACTGCATCGGCTTTTTCCATTGAGCTATTAGACATTGAGTTGAGAGCAAAACGCAAACTCGCTGACGACTCTTGAGCTCTTCGTGGTCCTCATGCTGTACTCCTACACGGCTTCCGACTTCTGACCTCGGGACGATACACGGGAATCAAAAAGTACAAACTGCGGTTGCTGACAGCGTCTCGTTCTGATGTGAGGGCATGACGAAAACAAGTTAAGGTTTAAAGGTGGGTTGCAGATCCAGGGCGGAATCTAAGTGGCCGAGAGGAGAAGGAGCTTGATAAAATAAGTAATACAAAATAACCCGGGTAAACATTGGCAGATTTCTCGGCCATCTTCTCAGTTGATGCGAAGCCTGGTAGACAGTGGTATGAGGAAAAAGCAAAAGGGGATAGCGACATGCGAATTCGCATGTTGGCATGTTACCTCATGTAGTCAGTGGGCTTCACTCAATTTCTCAAGCACGCGCTTTTCCAGGGCTGCGAGTGCAGATTGGTGTCCATCCGATACGGGTAGGCTGGAGCTGACAAATATCTGCTGCCCTGTCCGACTCGCAAGCCGGATGGCCATGGATTGAGCCTGATCATTGTCTGGCGCGTCACGCAGCAGAGTAGATGTGACAGGGAGCGTATCGTACGGAGTCAGGGTTGCTACACACAAAGAGCCCATAAGCGGGACGTTGCTCTTCTCTCCAAACCAAATGAAACAACATCCGTTTCCTATCAACACATGCATAACAATGACTGAATCAAGATCTTCTCTTTCCTCTGTCTCCGTGTATAGTTGCATGCTTTGAAGATCCTGATGAGATGATGCTGTGAAACAATTGTGAAGGAAACCGCGTTAGACCCATTAACTGAATCCTCCCGAAAAAAAGCTTTTCTTCAGCCAAAGATCTTGATAAGCATACGTAACTTGGTTTTGGCGAGAATCACACGAGGGATGCACGCTGAAGCGGGGCCGATAAGCCACACACAAATCAAACCAATACACTACATCGAAACATTCAAAGAAGTAAAGCGAAAAGTCACACACATTGGCTAGGAGTAAGTATACGTGCTTGACAGGGGTTTCGGTGCCGGGTAAACATGAGATGAGAAGCCGGGCGTGGACACGTACTACTCGTCGTTTATCCCTCAGGATGTGAAGGCCGGGGGATTGCTTGTGGTGGGAGTGAGGACAAGTACGCGAATATAACACTTGTGATGCCGTCGCCCAGAAAAGCTGTGATGTGATGAAAACTGCCGTGGATTTTTTGGACGTGTGCAAAGGTGGAAAGCAATTTGGCAGGTCAGCGGCGGTATTTCGAGGGGCGGGCGCCGTAATAGGAGAGAGTACGGGCGCGAGCGGCAGTGGGTGGTCGAGCGATGGCGAGGCGAGGGGGTTCGTGTGGATGGACAGAGCAACAAGCAAACGCATATCGTTCCCGAGCTCTTGTGCATCTCAGCTCGAAATACATAGATCACACACGTTGAATGTTTGCGGAAAGTAGATATAGGGGGGAGGGGGGGGTTGTTTTGATAGTGTCATCCATCCCCGCCGCTACTCCAAGCTTTCTTCATGTTTGTATCCCATCAAATCCTAGACTGATCAGCCACTTCTCTTCACACAGTTTTTTCCAGGATGACCTTCGATTCGAAAGAGGTAGTCATTGATGGCCGTGGACATTTGCTTGGTCGGTTGTCTTCAATTGTGGCCAAGGAATTGCTTTCGGGTCAGAAAGTTGTGGTAGTACGATGTGAGGAGCTCATGATCTCAGGGGGTCTTGTGCGTAACCACACCCGATACATGCAATTTCTGCGCAAGCGCACGAATACAAATCCCAAGCGCGGCCCCTTCCACTATCGGGCTCCGTCTCGCATCCTTTGGCGCACAATTCGCGGGATGTTGCCCCACAAGACTTTCCGTGGTGCCCAGGCTCTCGCAAGACTCACGGTGCGTACACTTTGACCGGGTGCATCGTGGAGATGTGAAAATATCTCACTCCCCTAGACATGTAACCTAGTTTATACTTGGATGGAGGTGAGAGAGGATGCGCGGGGGTTTTCCAGGACCTCGTCGCCTGAAGGGCGTCAGTCGAGAAATGGCTTGAAATGAAAGTGAAGCACCAAAGCCCTTCCAGCATGTTTCTTCGTTGTGCGTGAGCAACGCAGAAATAGAAATTAGATTTTTGAATCCGTAGTGACTCGAGTAAATCTTCTTTCATGCAAACAGACTTTCGAGGGCATTCCCGCGCCTTATGATACGAAAAAGCGAGTGGTGGTGCCACAAGCCCTCAAAATCCTTCGTCTGAAACCTGGACGTCGCTTCTGCACACTGAGTCGGCTAGCGCACGAGGTAGGATGGGGTCATCGTGACTTGGTTGCGCGCTTGGAGGCGAAGCGAAAGATCAAGGCTGAGGCCTACTACCAGCAGAAGAAGGCTGGCACTGCTGCGAAAGCCCTTGCTGAGCGCAAAGCTGCATCTGAGCTAAGCGCGGTGAATAATGTACTCGCTGGCTTCGGTTATCATGTTGCCCCCACCCCCACCGCTGAGCGTATTTGAATTTTAGAAACGATGCAGCAAGAGGGCCCCCCGCGAAGACAAGGGGAGTGAAAGAGACCTCGTTAGCCTTTCGCAACTCATCAAAGTCTTCCAGTTTTACGTCCGCGAGGTGTTCTCTATGTCAGGCATCACGCGCACACCTGATAGCCATTCTTGAACTCTTGATTCTGGAGGCGTGCGTAGAGAGCGAAAGAAACCTCACAGATCGGCTTAACGAGGAAGGGGGACTCACTAAAAGCAACAAGGAGCACGTGGTGACGAAGGATTGATAGCGGAAATTAATTGCGTCGGCGGTAACAATGCTAATGTTGTACCGTTATATGTCTCTATGTTTCTTTGTAGCTGTAGCTGGCTAAGGATGGAGGAAATTCTGCTTAGAAAACATTGCCGACAAGTGCATGACAGGGAAAAGCTTTGAACCTAACTTCTGTTGCTCAAGACATGTGTACGGAACGGCCCCTTCTGAGCAAGTAGTCACTTTGAGTGTCCCGGTGCTTCACCTATTTACATCGCGTGACCAGGTGGGCCGTGTTTGTTTTTTCCAGGAGCTTCGGGCTTCTTGACTTTCAACGGCTTCACCCAGAGACGGATTTGCCATGCGGTGAGATGTCATAGTTTCTTAAAGTATCTAACGAGTAGCTTGCTGTGTGCATATCGGAGCGTGGGAAGAATCTGACACCAGAAAGCGTGGAGTCATGCTGGAAGTTATTACCTCTCGCTGAGGATCACGATTAAAATAGATAACAAGGTCCTAAAAGAATATATCGGACACCGCAGGGCATCTCACTGCATGAAGTCAATCAAGAGGTCGAACGGAAATATAAAGGGATAGATTATGACGTTTAAAATTTGGTATCTTCTGGAGAGACAGCGGACTTGTCGTATTTTTCCTTCGGCTCCCCCTATGTTCCGGAAAACATTTCTCTGAGCAAACAAATTTTTTGACAACCAGGTTCGCAGGTGGTATGTCCCCGTATGAACACAACGATTAAGGCAACCTGGCAATATGGCTACACCTGGCAACAACGACATGAATAGCTCTCTTTGACTTTTTGTTTCCTTCTTTCGGGCCAACAGGTTTTAAGCAACCATGCCACGACAATACAAAGAAAAAGAAGAAGACTGGGAAACGTAAATGTACGAAGGAGGATACATATAAAAAGACCAAACCAATTTCATCCATATTATCTCCTGAATTTCGTTTTTCCTTCTTTGCCCATCGCAACATAAGAGACACTGACAGGGACCGCCAAGCGATGTCCATTTGCTGTGTATTCCTGCATTTCAGGATGCCGTGTGTGTGCAACGGTGAATTTCTTGTCTGCATGGTCATGAATCGTTTTCGCCCCATATTGTTTCTATTTACATACCTCTCTTTTTCTCCAATCACCCAAAATGCAGATGTGGTGGGTGAAGAGCATCAAAATCCAGAAGGCTCGCTGGACCGCCAGCTGGCATGTGACGGTGGCGGGCCGTGCGGTGGCGTTCCCTGGCAAAAACCGGATATTTCGGATCTCTGCGACTCAGTGCCAGCGTTTTTTCAATCCGCATTACATGGACATATATCTCATCATTTACTCATCACCGTGTGCGCCGCGCGAAAGTTAGTCGCGTTCCACCGTGTAGACCTCCGGGATCACGAGCTCTCCTCCAAGCCCGGGCCGGCAGGGCCCAGGAGGCGAAATTCCGAGACAGCGGACGGACTCTGCCTGCTGGCGGAGTGACGTCTCCCTTGCTTCTGAAACGCGGACAACATGATGAACGCCCCGCGTCAAAATTTCAACCTTTTTGCGCTCTTGAGACGCCAACATTCAAATTTTAAACAATACTTACGATATGTTGCATGTATCTTACCCTCTTTATACTCCCACAGGACTCAATTATCTATTTTGGACTTTAAGAGACTCCTCTCCAGCCGCGATCGACGGAAGTTGCGAACAGAAGGCTTGCAAGTCGCCGGCTGCCTGCACCTGTTTGATCAATTTGACGCACTTCCACCCATCAATTTCTCAATAGAATGGCTGTTGACGGCTTACTAGGGTGTACTTCTCAACGTAAGCGTCAACGCCCGCTTCCGGCTTCTGACTCGTCCAAAAGCACTACTACAAACTCCGCTCCTCACAGAGGGGGTACGTGTCCCAAATCTGCCTCTCTGTCGAGCAGCGCCACCACTAACAGCATCTCAGGTAACCAAAAACGGATCCGCGTCGATGATATAAGCTATGGGGCATCCATTGATGGAGATGCGATCGTTGTCGAGTACCTCAAATCCGATGATCGTAAGACTGGCCGAGCAGCTGCTGCGGGCCAGGGGGGTTCCGTGGCGTCGACAGACGAATTTCCTGTGGGCAAAGCACAAATTTCGACTCGTCCCGGTGGTAAAACTCGGCTACGATGTCAGACGGTCAGGCAGGTAGAAAAACTGATATCAACCATGTTCAAGGAGCTAGACGTACTTTTGCGCGCCGAGAGCGTAAATCGTCGTGTCATGGTAAGAATCGTTTTTATTTTGAGAGCGGTGAAAGTTTCCCAGATTGATCAAGTGATTGTCTCATCGAAAAGCGTACATCTCTTTCTGTTCCTCGTTCTATCTCTGTGTCCTAGTACCGGTGGAGCGGCGCTGAACGAAGCAGCTGGTCCATGTTGCGAGAAGGAAAAATAAGCAATTGCACATGGGGCCGAGAGCTCGTCAAACAATACATCGAAGACGCAATTGAGCTTGTGAGAAGCACTCTTGCGAGAGGAAACTGGGACAATTCAGTAGAGGCCGCACGGCGTCTCACACTTCAGTACATAGTAAAGGCTGCTGAGCGCTCCATACTCGAATATGAGCCCGTCCTTCATGAAGAGGTCATGAACACGCTTGGGAACCTTTGGTTTGCACTTCTTCCGTACATGCCTCCACCGCAGCGCCATCAATTTCGACGCTTGATAGCTCGCATCCGGAAGATTATCGGCAGCATCACATCGGGAGGTGGAAGAGGATTTCAAAGTGCTGTCGATAACGACGTGGATCAAGGATCCTTTTCAAACATTCTCGCAAGCGGTGGCGCCCGGGGCGCCGCATTCTCAGGACACTGTTTACTTCCACAGCCGACGAAAGAAACTCAGCATCAGAAGCGGCAGTATAATAGTGGCGGTAGTCTAGCCGTGTCTTTTCGCTGTGCATTGGAGTTCGCCAAGTTAGACCTCAGCCCTGAGGCACTGGCAGCTCAAGGACATCAAGAAACGCAGAAAAAGTTAGCCGCGCTACTGGTGTCTGACGTGTATGAATGCGATGCTTATATATGCCTTTGGAAAGTTTCGGAGGTCCTAGCAGGCTTGAAGGGCTTTCAGGCTCTATGCCAGGAATTCCGATTGAAGGCCCTCGACGCAGAGATGTGGCGGTGCATGCTTTTGGAGGAGCAAGAATCGCGTCAGCGTGGTGAACACAGTAGCGACGAGGATGATGATGATCATGACATTTATGACAGCGAGGAGGAGGAGAAGGAGGGGGGCAATGAAGGTGACGACGAGTGTTGCAACAGTGACGACGGAGGACGTCTAAGTGTGAACAAGGTTGCGGCTATACCCGGCATCACAAGCCTGAAAAATATGCCTATGATACATCATCACCGCTCCGTTACATGTCAAAGTCCATGTAAAAGTGGTCTTGATGAACTTCTGTCGCCACCTCCTGTCTACCCTCCATATGATGCTAGGAACCACAGCGAAATCAATCTTGGCCCAATGCAAGCGCTGATATCTGGTTCACATAGGAGTGCAAAGCCTATGAAAATCGTCAACACAACGTCACCTCTTTCTTCCAAATTGACCAGTGTCCGCCGCTCCTCAGTACACGAGGGAGAGGATAAAAATTCCGTCGGACAACCGGACCGGTGGTGCACAAAAGCCGCACTAGAGGATGGAGAAACGGACAATTTTATGGAATTTATGAGCCTACATCAACACGAATACCGAAGGGTCGTGACTCCCGACTTCATTTTACGTGTCTGGACGTTTTTGGAAGCATTTGATTCTCAGATCACACATGTCGTTTCGAAAGGTCCCGAGTCCAAGAGCGGCGTGTCATTCTCCATATCTACTTCAAACCTGCTATTTGTACGAGCACGGCCATTTTTATATCGTGTGGCCACAGTCATTCCTGCTGGGCAGCTGAATGACTACCTGGGTCTGATGTCCGATAAGTTTGGTTACAGCGGCACGCTCCTCCTTATAAAACCGCTCATAGTGGAAGAGCAGGACTTTCATTCGACGAGACGTGTTCGTCAAGTTTTAGAATGGGCTGTCGATTACGAGCAGGGACTGCAACTGGATTGTTTTTCGCGTCTAATTCTTCCTCACCTTCGATCCAGGACGCAACTGGAGCTTCTCGCACGCCGTACGATTGCGCATGGTATACGTTCGTTTTCAATAATTGATCGCGCATTAGCTCGGGTCCCAAGCAAAAGTT
Source organism: Microchloropsis gaditana (assembly GCF_000240725.1). NCBI lineage: Eukaryota > Eustigmatophyceae > Eustigmatales > Monodopsidaceae > Microchloropsis > Microchloropsis gaditana. Next base: position 15,464 of record NW_005803947.1, read on the forward strand.
ATGAAGGCTTAGCAGTGGATTTGTGTCGGCAAGCGGTGCAACATCTCTGTCCTGTGAAATGCCCAGCAGCTTTGCTGGTACTCCGGGCATTGCAGGGTATGCCTAGCTTGGGTCTGTACCTAAAATGCCGAGCTTGTTTCTCAGATCCGCTCCCCATGCTTGTTCGGCCGCTTCTTCAAAAGCTCGATCCGCTCGGCGAGCTGTCGATCGGCATTCGACTTGTCGAGGGGATCGTCCAGTCTGCTGTCAATTCCATAATGGCTTCTGTAGATACAAGTTTACGGCTGTGCGAAAGCGAACGTCTTGCAAAGGCTAATCGCTGGTTAGAATTTGCGTTGGCTGGTGTACGTGGCGGGCAGTTTCCTCCCAGCGTTTTGGATCGCCTTTTTTCGCACCAAGAGTTCCTATTGGCTGCTCTAGGCCCACCATCACCGGAGCCAAAATCCGCAGAGGTTGTGGTTCGCTGCTTCTCCAAACTAGCTGAATTGAGTCAAACAATGCATGGACTTTTGGGACCTCTGCAAAGCATAATGAGGACTTATGACTCTCTTCTGCACAAAAGTGAAATAGCCAAAGCTGCTAAAAACAAAGGCATCGAGGTGGATGTTTCAGTTGGAGAATACGGCTACAGATGTTTTAAGGCCACTGCACGCAGAACATAAAATTCGAGGAAAATGTTATGAGAAATACCAAAGTTGGCTGTGTCGTTATGATATATCATAAAATAGCAATGCCGCATTCGTACGCAAATTAAAAATAACTTTAGGCAAGAAAGTGTTACAAAAAACCTACTATGAAGTAGTGCTCATATTCCAGCTTTATTCCTGTTGGTATCCTCTTAGTCTTGAAAGTGCACAGATATGGGCGACTTAAAGTGCTTTTACTCGGCTAGTTTTGAATTGCGACTTTGTTCGCTTTCGTACCCATTACCATTTTCGCATTCTTACCCATTAACCACTCCTAGAAACGACACATTCACTGCTAAGGGCAACAGACTCACAACGCGAATGATACAAAGAATGCTTGACAATTCCCATCTTTGAATCCACAAAATTTCCTTGTTCCACGCTTTGTGCGCTATTATGTATCGCAACCTTGTCCTTTCCCTCGATAAAATATCTGACATCCTCTGTATACACGTCTGTATCCTTGCCACCAATATTTTTGTACATTTTTAAAAGGAGATACAAAAATTATCTACACGCAATTTTCGACGCACATCTTGCTACGGCCATGTCATGCCAAATGCAACAGGCAGAAACTTTTATTGATGCTACGCCTGGCGAACTGATGCGCCCGGATGCTTCTTAGGCTTAATGCAACACCGTGCGTGGCTGTCATCAGCCCCATGTCTTTCTTCGGAGCCCCTCCACTAAGAACTGTCTTCACAACCATCATCCCCGTCTATCGATCCTTTTACATCCTGTATGCTACTCAGTTGCCGCTGGTTACCGTACATCTCGTTGCCATCTTCCGCCCTACAGTGCTCTAGTCTTCGGGTAGCATCCTCCAGGGAACGCTGGATGGCCTCCATGAGCATTAGATCCTCCACATGCTGTAAGTGAGCTGGGATGCCCACTGGTTCCAAAACCCTTCTTCGCATGACAAAATGATCGTTCGCATGTTGTCCGGATCCGATGCCGTGCTCTACCCGGCCCACTGCTATACTCCGACCGGTAGAAATGCTACGGCAGCCTGTGCCACGAAAAGAGAAAATTTCGCCAACCGTTGCAGCCATACTCTCATTTCTTGCTTCTTGAGATGGAATCAGATGCTGTTTTTTTGCCTCTTCTTCGACGTTATGCCGCTCTTTGACAGTCGCAAGAGAGACCGGCTGCTTATAAGTGGCGGAGCTGTAAATTGCGGTCGTGGTACTCCTAGAAGCTGATACATGACAATTTCTGCGGGTATCGTTGCTAGTCCCTCTCTCTTTGTTTCTTACAGCCACATCGGCACACCTGCCGCTCCCAGAGGCCGCAACGAAAGAGAGAGGTCTCGCACTACCTGGGTGAAGGCCTGCTTGCTCTCCTCCCACCCAAGCTGTACGCCCCTCAATTTTAGCCTTACCCGAAGAAAAAGCGGCCGTAGGGACGGGTTGTGTCGTCATTGATAACAAGTCGTACAGACGAATGTTGGCAAACTCCTGTGCCATCATCTTTTCCTCGTCATCCGTGCCGTAAAGAATTTGGAGCTTCGGATGGTTGCAATATGGACATGAACTCGGCAAGTCCTTTGGCGCCTGTAGCTGAAGGTAGCACTCCGTGCAAAGTGGATGATTGCAGCAACGAGTGCAATTGAGGATAACGTAACGTAAGAAACAGATGGGACATTCCTCGGTGCCACATCCTTTGTCCTCCATTCCAGGAAAGCATGGAGCAATACGTCCCTCCAAAATGAGTTTACGGACAGTCCGATCTTCCCACGTGCACGATGGATAAAGTCCACAGGGCTTGGAAAATCTGACAATGTGTGCGATAACATTTTAGTGCGGAAATGTGAGAAGAAATATTTCCGCTGAAGTTAAAAATGGTTCCACAAGCCTTTCGTGACATTGATAAGGTGACTATCAGAAATTGTGAAAAATCTTCTCCTTTTCCATGCGTGTAAAGTATCAATCACCTAAAGCCCGTATTAAAGAAGAAAAAAGCCCTGTCCTCCAATGCTGAACATGAATGACAAATAACATCACACGACCCAAAGAATTCTGTCCTGATAAGAAGCTTAGCATTAAACTGTGCAGGGCACAGAGAAGGCCGCAACAATTGCGCCTAGTGAGAGTAGCTGCCTTTTTTTGCCAGAATGATTGTGTGAGTGTGTTGGTCTGGTTAAGTGCACGGGCGTACCTTTCCAATTCCTTCATAATGTGCGCACGCTTGCTGGAATGTGCAAGCCCCATAATGACTATCACCGTGCAGAAGTTTGAGCGTGAGGACCGCCCAAGCCCTTTGAATCAGGCTGGCTCCCTTACTGCGTAATAAATTGGTTGTGAAGGTGACATCAAAAACCCTCCATGAGACGCGTTCGGTGACCAGGTGGTCCCATCATTTTTCTCGCCTTCGAAACGCTATACCAACACCCGATGAGAGTGAAAACGCGGCCAATAATTGCCGGACTTCACATTGCAGTCCTTCCGGACAGTGGCATGTCAGAGTATGTAGGCACAGTACTTGTAACAGACAGCAAACAAGGAAGGAGATGCGCAGGGGGCAACAATTTGAGAGCGAGGCGGCAGTAGGAAGAAACGGCGCACTTCACTCTCGTCTGGTCGTGCTTGCAAGTTCGCGAGCTCTTCACAAACACCCGCTTCACAAACGTCCATGAAAACCCGAAGTTGCTCTAAGGCACAGGGGACCTGCGCTGGACTTGACTTTGGGGCGGCCAGGAGGTCGTCCGAGTCTCGCGTGCGTGCGCGTTCTCCCTGGTGGCCGGATTTAGCATGTCGCCGCCTCGCTCTTTCTTCCCAGCCCTCCCAAACCCCACCGTGCCCCGTCCTTAATCTCCTCCCGGTCTCAAGCGGATGTTGTCCGGAGCTATCGATGCGTACCGATCATAACTTTTACACTCCCTGCCCGTCATCGCACCTTCTGCCCTTTATTTCTTCCTACCAAACCAGTTCAATTCTATTTTTGGGGTGAATCCCCCTTATCCGCTTTCCTCTTGTCCTTTTAATGCCCTGTCTTTGATCATCTTAGTCATATTCCACCCTCCGATCGCGCACATGCTACAGCCGCTTGTAAGGAAGATATGAATTTCAATGGTGATGCAGAAGCTACAGATCCCAGTTCTATCATTCAGGTACACATCGGAAATAGGAGACGAAGACATGTGCATGGAGTGCTGAAAAGTGCAATCCCTCCACTCACTAGTTTCCTCCTTATTTACTCAACTTAGACGTTCCAAAATCTGCAAGGCGAATGTCAACAAGTACGTACATGTAACTGGGACGTTCTTGCGGGTGACCCTCCCCGTGGTCTCGTTTCTCTCCGTTTTTACCCCTCTCTCCAATATTTTTCGACAAGACTTCTTTTCTTGGCCACACATCGAATAATTTGTCGCAAGACAGAAATGTCACCATGGCTGATGGTTTAATCATTTTCTTGCCTCTTTGTCGTTGACGAAGCATTAATTTTACCCTCATCTGTATCTTGCTTCATGTTCAGATGACAACCAAGCTGCAAGAACTGGAAATGGAATTGAGCGAGCATGAACTGGTCATTCAACAACTAACCCCTTTGGAACCATCGCGCAAAGCATATCGGCTATTGGGCGGTGTTCTAATGGAGCGCACGGTGGGGGAAGTGCTTCCGGTTTTGTCTGAGTTCGCTTCAAAGTTGAGGACTTACATTCCTCAATTGGACGTGGCTCTTGCAAAAAAACAGAAGCAAACACGTGAATGGCGAGACAAGTACAACATTAGGGCGCAGAGTGCAAAGGAAATTGAGGCTTTGCAACAAAAAAGCGCAGCTGGTGCACCTGGAGGCGCGACAGACTTATCGGCGGGGGGGGTACTGGCATAGGCTGATCGTGAATAAAAAGAAGAAAGTTAAGTTTATACTTTCTTAATAGCCTCCATTCTGCTTTCTCTTGGTGTCCTTTTAAATATGCGACCTGAAAGGGAAGCAAATATACCAGTACATGCAAACTTCAGTCTCGAGGCCGAAAGAAATTTTCATTCATTGCAGCGGTGCGTCAATCTACATGTGTTCCATGGTTACGTAATAAAGTGATCGCATGTCTTTATTCTTTGATCGACACGTCAGAAAGCTGTAAAAGTCGGCAAAAAGAGCTCAACAGTTGGTCGAACCAGAGACGTTCAGACTCAACAGTTGGTCGAACCAGAGACGTTCAGACAACTCGTGTAACCTTGGTCTGAAGAAGGCCCCGGGAAGGACAGAGGGTTCCGCTCCAACGAAGTGTCAAGAACAATAGTTCGACACAAGAGCGGCTTGCGTGCTTCACGAATAGAATGACATCTTTATATGATAATTACATGGAAAATGAAATACATGGGTAGCATAGTGAACCCCTCCCTTCTCATAGAGGCAACTATCTCATGCTACCACGGCGTCCTGTGATAGATCCGCATAGGGTCCCGAGGGTGAAGCGGCGCTTACTGGCGGGGGGAAAGGACCGCGAGACGAATTTTCGGGCACTGAAGAGGATTGGGATGAATGCTGTGTTGAAGACGGTGGCGGGGGAGGGGGAAAGGGCGGACCTGGCATGACGCTGGTAGTCATAACATTGTCGTCGTCCGCACGCATATTTTGCATCACTCGCACTCCACGTGTGGGCCGCGGTCCTGGACTCCCGGAGTTGTCTTCCCCAGGTCCTGGCACGCTATTCCCGCCCCCGCTGTTCAAGGGGTTGATAGGGTTTGGCGGAACATTGAATCCCACAGAGAAGTCCCCCTGCTGTCCAGCCCCCTTCATGGAGTCAGCGTTGTTGGTATTGCTGCCTCTGTCCCCACCGCCACCGCCACTGGCAGCCACCTGCTCGAGCTCGTTCTGATAGTCAACGACGCCGGTAATCAGACTCTGGCCCAGTTCCTTGGAGACAAGATCGAGATGGGTAGTTGGGTACGCGAAACGACATCCACACTCGGTTACCACGCGTGTGATCTCCATGAGCGCCAACTGCTGCAAATACAAGTATTCGTCCAAACTCTTGGTTGCAAAATAACATGAGGCTGTCAGGCTCAAGCAGTACGATCCAAACTGTGTGAAATGTACACGAAAGGGCGATAATACGTCAACCTTGGGCAGCACACGCAGCGCTTTCTTGATCTCCAAAATAACTTCCGGTAAGGTCTCGAAGTCCTGAAAGCGCAGCGAGAAGGAGGCCTCAAAGCGTCTGTGCGTGATTCTGTCCATATTCGTGACCATTGTATCCACGAAAACCGAATTAGGGACGTACGTAGGTCGCGTGTCACGACCCCTCAGCCGGGTTTGGTAGAAACCGACGCGCTCTACCTTTCCCTCGTAGTGCGTGCCGCGCGTTGTGAAAGAGACCATATCTCCTGGCGTGAACGGCTCCGTGAAAAGAAGCATGACTCCCCCAAAAAAATTGCTCACCACGTCTTTAGATGCTAACCCAAATGCAAGACCCCCGATCCCTCCAAAAGCTAGCGTGGACGAGAGAGGAATCTTGAGAAAAGCTGAGATGCACTCAATACAGGAGAAGATCGCCAATATCCAGAGTACTACCGATGAAGAACGGTCGATTATGTAGGAGCGGCGCCGATCTTCTTGCAAAGATGGTACCCATGTCGTCAAATATTCCTTTTTGACCTCGTTAACAAAATATGCCCCGTACGCAATGTACAAAAGCGACGCCATAAGTCGTGCAGAGTCGGCTCTCACTCGCCAGCCAATATCGATCAGCAAAGAGAGCACCACATTTATAACATACGTGACGCCGATAAAAGACGTCAAAGTTCCCAATTTAGGCTCCATGAAGCCCAGTACGGAATCTTCGTACACACGCGGCTCGTCCATGATTCCCGCACGCTTCCACAAGAAGTGGTGAAAGGCATGAAGAGCCCTGCAAGCTTTGCGGTACAGTAGACGTGTCGTGACGAATAAAAGCAAATCAGACGGATTAATAAGCGCCCGAAGAGCCAATGGCAGCATTGTCCAAACCTGATCAATGACCCCTTTTGAGTTTGGGAAGAGTTCCACGGCCCGTCGCACAGGATCTAGCACAAGCGACGACAGAGCTCCTTTACGAGGTACTGGCTCGGCAATCTTGGGGCCGGAAAACCAATCAATACGCATGCTTGACCAGCGAATTGGTCTGCTCGGGCCACAGTGCCTGACTAAATGTCGGCATATCGGAGAGACGCGGTGATGCAGGTGGGGAGGGTAGCAAGCAAAGGTTGGGGGAGCTGACTGCCCACTCGAAGGAGCAGTCTCCACCGCGAGCAAAATAAGGACCGCAAGAAGAGTATGACTGGAAGGCTTTTTCCATGCACAGGGAAGGAAGGGAGGTGACCGATGCCTCGTGGCCACGTGGACCTGGGATGAAGACGGCGGACATAAACCCTCCACTCTGTCCTGTGCGCTACATATCCCTTGCCCAGCATTGGATTGAGACCACAATGCACAAGACAGGCGCCTATCAGAATTTTGAGACAAAACGTACGTAGCGCTGCTATTGCCACAACCTGCAGTCGAGTTTTCATCAGATTTTCTCAAGATCATGTGATTCGTACCGACCGAGATCAGTAGCGATGCGTGGCCAAGTAATGTACTACACGTATTGCTTATGACCAGCGTTACGCCAACAAATTACTACAATGCAATGATTGGGCAGTCGTGAGACTGAAACTGCTGCACTTTGAGCTGGCACCTATTTGTGCATTGAATATCAGGTAGAACTTTTTTAAGAATGATGTATGTAATGCGGAGTTGAGCAATCTCTCTGGGAGGTACCAAGCAAAATATGAATGCTCCCGACTCCGAAAGCATAGGCAATTGGGTCAATAGTTCACATTCTATGCTGCCTGAATCCAGCTATTCCCAAGGAAAAGGACACTCATTTTTCGAGATGTATCGAAATCATCGTGAATTGACACGCCCTGGCTGATGCTTCAGGAGGATTCTATAAGAAATTTGGAAATCATCATAGCGGAAGGTACACAACACCAAGAAAACACGTGATACTGCCTATGGTGTGATAAAGCCACGCCTCGTTATCTTCTTTGTTGGAGTCTTCGCTCCCTATGGCTTCGCAGAGCCTCCGGCCCGGCGCCAGGAAGCTCCCAGGCCTCGCTCGCCCCCGCCACTGACGCTTCAACCTTTGGGAAGAACGCCCGCGCGGCGCCTTCGCGGCCTTTCCGCGGAGTGGGTGGCTTTTCCATACTCGGCTTAATCTTACGCCAATGGTTGCATTGTAGCTGAAAGGCTTGCGCTCCGCCATCTTTCGGGCGAAGTGGCCCGTGCACGTGAGGCCTGTCACCTTGCTCGTCACGCGGAACCTCGGAGCGGGCATTTGTGCGCTTCATGTTAATAAAAATCAATTAAAATAACCGGATTCCGTCTCTACTATGTATGGTCTTGATCTCTTTGATGAGAAAGGCTCTCGTAGATCGACTTGTGATATCATGACCTACCATGATGTCCAGGCTTCGACTCCCATGTCTTATGACCATGCCATCAACCTCCCGTGTGAGAGTTATTCTGGATGCTATGTAAATAGATTTGCCAGGGTCTTCCTTTGAAAGATTACCATTTCTGACACCACTTAGTATGGTCTTTGAAGAAGATAGTTCATGCAGAAGTAGATAGTTTTAGGCTCTGTGACGGATCTACTTGAGGACGTGTGGTAGCTTTCTCCGTCCTGTCCTGGCTGGAAATGGTTCTGTGTCCCTTCCGTGGAGGCAACAATCAAACAAAAGAGTAACCGGGTCCTCCTTCCGTATTTCATTGCTCAATTATAATAGCTCATCATGAACGGTACACCTCTCGACGTGAAGACGGCCAAATGGGAGGACGTGGAGATGCGGCTGCCAAAAGGCAACGGGGGCTACACGGCCATGGAGGTGTTTGAAGATGTGAAAGGCTGCACAGCGTACACGTACGATGATCTGATTTTAATGCCATCTCATATCGACTTCGGTGTAAACGAGGTAATTTTAGAGAGTAAATTCACGCGCAATATTGCTTTGAAGACCCCAATGGCGTCGTCGCCCATGGACACCGTGACCGAGGACAAAATGGCCATCATGATGGCCTTACACGGCGGCATTGGTGTGGTCCATTACAACTGCACAATCAGCGAGCAGGCAGAGATGGTCAATAAGGTTAAGAAGTATAAGAATGGTTTCATCCACGATCCCATTGTTCTGGGCCCTGACAACACGGTAGCTGATGTCGAGCGAATTACAGCTGCGAAAGGATTCGCAGGATTTCCGATAACGGAAAATGGAAAATTGGGAGGGCGCCTGGTAGGGATGATTGCCCGCCGGGACGTTGACTTCGTGGATGATAAGGATACCAAGCTCTCCAAGCTTATGGTCACGGATGTGGTGACGGCTAAGGATGGCGTTACTTTGGAGCAGGCGAATGCCATCATCCGCACCTCGAAGAAAGGGAAATTACCTATTGTGAATGATGCCGGCGAATTAGTGTCGCTCATCTCGCGAGCCGATATTAAAAAGAGTCGGGACTATCCCTTGGCCTCGAAGGATGCGAACAAGCAATTGTTGTGCGGGGCAGCAATCGGCACTCGTCCCAGCGATCGAGACCGTTTATCTGCCCTGGTGGCTGCAGGAGTCGACGTCATTATCATCGACTCATCCCAAGGCGACTCTATATTTCAGTACGAAATGATTTCACACATTAAAACCGCATTCCCCGATGTCCAAGTTGTTGCTGGAAACGTTGTAACAGCTCAACAAGCGTTTAACCTCATAAAGGCAGGCGCGGACGGTCTGCGTGTGGGAATGGGATCTGGCTCGATCTGTACTACTCAGGAGGTATGCGCAGCCGGGCGCGCGGCTTGCTCTGCCATTTATCACACCAGCCGACTGGCCGGAATGTTTGGCGTTCCTGTAATCGCAGACGGGGGCATTGGGAGCACGGGTCACATAGTGAAAGCATTCTCTGTGGGAGCGTCTTGTGTCATGATGGGTTCGTTGCTTGCAGGAACTGAGGAGGCTCCGGGCGAATATTTCTATCAGGATGGCGTCCGCTTGAAGCGATACCGCGGCATGGGGTCTGTTGAGGCAATGGCTAAGGGCTCGGAAAAGCGCTACTTTGCCTCTAATGCTGTTGTCAAGGTAGCCCAGGGTGTAAGTGGTGCCGTCACGGACCGTGGCTCCATGGGACGTTACATCCCCTACCTTACAACGGGCGTGCGCCATGGACTTCAGGATCTGGGTACCATCTCACTGGCCGACCTTCACAAGCGACGGGAGTCAGGTTTGCTGCGCTTTGAGGTGAGGTCTCCAGCCGCGCAGCGCGAGGGTGGAGTGCATGGCTTACACATGCATGAACGGAAGCTCTTCTCCTAGGTTGTCACGAATTGCGAGGGGAAGAAAATGGCAGTTACGAGGGCAAGGGTTAAAAACAATATGTGCTCGTACTGGGGAGCTACCATAACTTCCTGTACAGCACCACTGAAATCTTTGAACTTTTCTCGTTTTCTCCGTGAGAGGACTTTGATACATGGGGAAAAACAAAATTTCATCCGAGAAGAGCAAGAACGGGGAAACGCGAAAATTCAAAGATGTGGCCCAGGTTCAATTTACGCGGCTTCATCAAGATCTTTGGATTTGTCGTGAATATTTCGAGGCGAAGTGGGGGCCTAAGGTTTCCAAGAAAGGGAAAACATTTCTGATCTCTGCCTTGTTTTGAAAAGTTCATCATAGAGAAGAGGATAAATCGAATTTTCATGGTACACAGGGCGGTCGAAGAGACACGTAACCTACTCTGTGCTAGCTCGTTTTTGATTACCTTCAATAATCTCGAGGCAAGACCCTTCCATCAGTGAGAAAACAACTCAGAACTATCATATCATAAACGAAGGGCAGTCGCCAATCATTCTTCTATGTCCCTTTTCCACGCACGCGTATCACTTTTGCATTGATACCTGTTGCTTCACCGCCATAATGGGCCGCTTCGGATTCCCGGACGTCCCGAACCTGGCCTTTTCGCTTGATCACAGCCTTACGGTAGGCCTCTCGCTTCTTCACACGAGGATTGCGATTCAGTTTACTCTTGTAGGCCGTGAGCCCGCGATTTTTAAGCATTTGATGATTGATTCCGCGTTTCCCACCCTCTCCCATCGCACCGACCGTCAGCCCATCCTCTACTGCCCCATATTGAGGCTCAACTGCGTATAGAGCCGCCTTCTCAGCTTTGCGCTTGCTTTTGGAAGTTGCCACGGTCTTGTACAGAGGATGCTCCGGAGGTAAACACGACGCGGTGACTTGCTCGTCTGCATCGCCATGATGCACCTGTATTGCTTTTTGTCTGGCATTGGTGGGAATTTTCGCCGAGTTGATCATGTCGCCTCTCTCTTCATCAATCGACGCCGTTGCCCGGCGCACCCTACGGACGCATTCATTGCGGTGAGGCAAATCAATATCTCCATGAAGATCATTATTACGTTGGCGTTTCGTCATCTGCTCCTTTTGAGCTATAGAATTCACCGCCTTTTGAAGTGCATTCATGTCTTTCTTATCCCGCAATTGTCTCATTTGTTTGACTTCCCTGTCGTTACTATTTGATGCTGAGTACGATGCTTTGCTTTGAGCACCGTTTTGAAGAGCGTTCAGAGAAGCATGTAGTTCATGGAAGTCACCGATATCAGCAATAGTCTCTAGCCGCGTCGCTTGCTCATTCGCCAATCTCCGCGCCTTCTTGTCCCTCCGGGAAGTTACTAGGCGGGTAAAGCGCTCCTCCTCGAAAATTCGCCGCTCCTCCTCTGCGTAATCTGCTCTCTGTTGAACAGAGTTTTCCAGCGATTTATGCTCTGCTACCAATTCGGGCTTGTCTCTGTATTGCTCAGTCAGGGTCTGAAGCAGCTCTGACCGACGCAGTTTTTCAAGTCTCTTGCGTGCCAAAGCCTCATTTTTACTCTCACGTCCACCATCAGCCCCCGTTTTTTCCCCATACGGTACAGCAGCAAGACGAGGAGGGCGATACAAGACCTCCCTGTGGCCATTTCCCTCTGTATTGTCAAGATCCTTCCCGTTTCCATCCTCCACTCGGTCCTGACCACGTTTTCCTACCAACAGGTCTGGGTTTGGCCGAAAGGAGAGAGGGTCATCGTGTATTCTAGAGGATCCGTCGACAGAAGCGACCTTCGTAAGCCGGTCAAGATGGTATTTGAGCTTTGCATCAAGGGGCCTCATCTTTTCCAGCGCGACACGAAGCTCTACGAGCTGTGCAATGACAGGATGATCTTTCACAGCACGGCCTTCAGCTTTCAGGAGAAGATAATAGGTCAAATTCAAACAATAATTCAGAAGCAACTGCTGCTTCACTTCTAAATAGGCCACACCCTCTTCATTCAGGCGCACTGCACAAGCTCCCTGTACATATTTTTCGACGTATGATTGCATACGCGTATAAATGTCAATCTCATGATATCCAAAAACACTAAAGGACACAAAAGACATATGAGGCAACCAAATGCTTCAGGACACCAGGCATTCCAACATATCATCTAATCCATACCAAAACATGAAAAGATATTAAAATGTGTTTGGACACAAAGTGCTCGTTCGACAGAGACGAGCCGCTCTACATTTCTTGTGCATCCTTTGAACCGACACGCTCAAGCCACTTCCACCTCTTTTTCAAAGACTAGGACAAGGCAAACGGAGAAGGATTTAAAAGATATGGATAGGCAGCCACAAGAGGACGTAGGACAGTACACAGCTGTAAATTCATTTCGCAACGAATTTGCCCTCAGCAGGTCACTTAAGTTAGAGCTTTATGCCTCTTAACGGGTCCAATTGTTACAATGTCCTCCACCCAAACTAATGCCGATTATTGAAATCAACTGTTACTTACATCTCGCGCCATCTCTGCCAATGGCTCCACGCGATCCTGTAGCTCGCTCAGCTTGTCCTTGAAATCCTCTAGCAACGTCAATAGTTCTGGCGAGCTAGTTGAAAGCATTCGCAGCTTTCCAGCTGTGCTTGTGGTCAACAAACCCTGTTCAAGCTGAGCCATCTCCATCTCGGTTTGATCCATCATGGACTCTTGCCACGAGCTCAGCCCACTAGTAATCGACTGCGTGTTTGGCTTTGTTATACTATGCATCCCGATCTCAGGACGCATGAATTTATTTTTTTGAACCAGGATATTTTTATCTGTATTCCAGCCATCTAGATAATCATTCTCCTCCACCTCATCATAACGCGCCTGCTCCACCTCGCGCGCTGCAACTTCCTCTTCTTCTGCCTCTTCGAAATCCTGCCCTATTTCCAAATCTACAGCATCCGCACTGTAGTACTGATTTTTATGCTTTCCCCATCGCCGCACGTCCTGGAGCTCTGCTTCCTGGTCATCTCTGTCCTCATCGCCACTCCCACCCTCTTCCTCTTCCTCCTCTTCCTCCTCTTCCTCCCCCTCCTCCTCCTCCTCGTCGTCGTCTTCTTCTTCCTCATCCATTGCCTCCTTCTCCCTCTCTGTTCCTCCATAGAGGTCTTTTCCGCTGTTGGAGTCGGTATCTACATCTAAATCGAAGACATTTTCTTCGTCCGGGTCGCTTGATTCCTGACTTTCGTCACCTCGAGCGAGCGATATGAAATTACCTTTTGTAGCTGAACCGTGGCGCCCTCTATCATGCTGCCACATGGTCCAATTGCTGACTGTTATTGTGTTGATAGTATGCAAGATTGAATTCGTATGAGTTGGCTTGAAACAATAACACCATTTATTGGGACTGGTAACACAAAATTTCATTCCCAGCCGACGAAAGAGCAAACAGATGTTTTCGAGGAAATTAAAATGTAATCAAGAATTTCATGGATTGATTTCCATCAAACCTTGGAGACAATACTGACGAGCTTTTACCGGGATTGTCTATTTTAGCCCCAAGCTTCTCAGAGAGACGCGGCGCAAGGTACTAGGTTAGGTTGGTCAATCCACGACGTGCGACCGACCTCACGGCTAATCAAAGAGGATATTATTTCCAAAACCATACACCTCTTTGTAAATAACGCTTGATTACATTGACTAGCATAGTCAGAATTCTCTCTACTCGGCTCAAGTACAAAACAACGAGAGGCAAGGAAACAATATCATCAGATGAGTCCCCAAAATGCAGGGTTCTGCCGCACCACGCAACGCCCGGAATGGTAGTCTATAGGTAGCTCTTTTTCATTGATACTACGACCAGACGCAGATATAAACGTGAAATAAATATATATTAAAATGCGCATGGTGCCTGGTAGACAGGGAGCAACCATGCACCATGTACCACACGCAGCTACGTTGTAAAGCACGGAACAAGGGAAAAAATATCTTTGCGCGAACATGCGCGACACGACGCCTGCAGCCGTCGCCCGACTTTTAGTTTTGTGTCCACATGTTTCCCCCACTCACTCAACAATGAAAATTCATTCAAAGTTGTGGAAATATTGTGGTTATTTATCTTGGCTTTCTACAGCTATGAATTTGACTCGTTACACATTCTTCATAAGCGATATGATGCATGCTGCGACGAAGTTGTTGGGTGGCAGGAAGCAAGGTGCGACGTTGCCTCAAGTTACGTGGAGGAAAAGGAATGTGAGAGTGTGACTCCATTCAAAGATGCCGATGGAGACATAGATACCATGTACTTGTCAAAATAGCAGAATCAGGCGTTTTTAAGAGTGCTCAGGGTACATCTTTGCATAGTGACGCTGACGCCAGGACTTACGGGAATCGTTCTTGGTTTTCTTAATAGACTTGAAATAGAAGGTCGCTTTAATCGCTCTATGCGAGAAAATATCCTTATATAACTGCGTTATGGCTTGTATTCACGCATGTAACTTTGCATCGATAGTAATTTATTGCCGTCTGCGTTCTAAGTCTGCAGGCAAGCATTATCATCAAAAATGCAAACGGTGAACGAATAATAGGGATGAGAAAATGTGGGGAAGATAAAAAGTATGGACTTTGAAGTTTCATGCTACTTCCACTGGCCTCTTTAAGAAAGCTCTTTTTCGTGAAAAACTCAATGTACCTCTTGGGGGCTGAGGCCCACGACTCCAGAAAATTGAACCTAAGACTCTCACGGACTTGCAAAAAGGATTTGTGTGCTCGAGACATGACTTGAGAACAGAATGTAATTACTTTTACGAGATGACCTCTTTCGACCTACCTTACAAGTCCAAAAAAGAGGTTATCCGACAACTGCTCGATAACCAAGAAAAGCACGCTCTACTGTCCTCGCAGACATTGGCTTATGAGTACTGCCAATCCGTACTAGAAGTGCACTATTACATTTACTCATATCAAAATTTTGCCGCTTGATGCTCTTTCAACCCTCTTTGAGCCTAACGACATAAACTCGATTATAAGTCAATCGAAGTGTTCGAGGGAAATTAGGAAGCCAATCAATGTGTTATTTTTTGGGGGGGAGCCTCAATAAGGATTGCATCCCAATGTCTGATTGAGTCGAATGCTTATAGTTGGAAGAATATTTGACATGTCTGCGTAGAATGTGGAGATCTATAAACCACTTTACAAATTTCCGGTCCTCTTTCAGTCGAAAAATCATTGAATGTGAACTCGGGCGATTTTTACATTGGCTAAATAAAGGATGCTTATAGCGCTTCATGTCATTGGAATACAAATCATTTTAAGTCACAAAAAATGAAGGCATAAACCAACTCATGAAGTTTGCACAGGCCTGCGAGAATGAGTATACGTCGAACAAATAATAGTGAGTTATGTCGCATCGCATTAAAACTTAGTGTTAACTATTTTCTTTAAAAGAAGTGATAAGTATAGTACACAGATTGATTCCCATCATTGACTATCCTTTTAAGTATCGGTTTTCAGTTTTACTCGTGTTTACCCATCAACCTATTTGAGAGCTTGATAGTGAAATGAAAAAGAATATGTATTATATGAGTCTATTGTTCCTCATCTCATCGCCCTTGATAGAGCAAATGTCATGCCATATCCGAAAAACATCCCAACATCTCGTTCGGATCGATGATATTTCGTTAACCTCTAACATTTGCCCATAGTAAGATTCATCATACTTATGGGATAAAACCTGCTGATGTTTGCTAAGAAGTACAAGTCTTAAGTTGTCCTCCCTAACCTCTTTAAAATAACGAAATATAAGTAAAGCCGATCATAAGTCTTCTTTGCGGGGTCAAGTACAAGCAAGACTTATTCTTCAAAGTAAGATTCTACCTCTTTTAAGTTATTTGTTCTACAAGGAGACTCATCGCTGTCGAAATGCGGTAGAAGCTTATGAGAAGAGTGTAAGGTACAAACTCTTATCCTTAGAGGGCTATCTCCGAATAAAATTTCCAGCGATAAACTTGGTTCCTCCCCAGAAATTCACTGTTTCCAATTATAAAAGTTTCAAACCATGGCTTTATAAACACGCGGAAAGAATTCATTATTTATGCAATGGCCTTTTTCTTTTTAATGACATTGAGACGCGGGTAATTTATTGCGATAGTGACGTTAGGTGACTTGCAAGAGTTTGAAGATAATTAATCCCTGGTTTAACAACTGATAGTAGCTTCTCGTTTTCTTTTCTCGATCAATATCAAATACCTTTTGGCACTAAAAATGAATGAAATTTGTGACGACTGACTTCTTTGTAGTCAGTTTGAACCTGATAACTTGTAGTCATGATATTCACATTAAATAAGACAATGTGATGCGCGCTGAATCTAAACAAGGTTAATGTTGGAAATTTCACAGTTGTAGGCCATTTCTTTCATCCATTTCCAATCCATCGATATGCATTTTGCCCGCTTGATACTCTACGGGTGGTCTGTTGCCTTTTTGCAAGTACTTACTCATGTAAGGCCCTTCCAGTTCATATCCGAGCTTGCGATAATAATTTCTAGTTCCTACTCCTGCTATCACTACTATCTTCGCAGAACCATGCTCATGTTTGGCAATGCGTTCTGCCTCCTCCATAAGAAGCCTGCCGTAACCTTGGTGTTGAAATTTATTTGGATCTCTATCGTGTAAGGGAACGGCTGAGCCGTAGACATGCAGCTCCCTTACAACGGAAGAGAAATTGTTCAGGATCTCAGGACGAAATGTAACAGCGCTAGGCCTTCGGAGACGTAGCAACCCAATAAGGATGTCTTGGTGAGGATCTTCGTAGCTCAGAAAAGTTTCCCATCCGCCATTTGCCGTATAGTCGCGACGAACAAGCTCAATCTCATGTGGGCGAGCACTTTGATGAATTTGACGAATACCTACTTCGCGCGTCCGGACGTCTCGACAAGGAAGATCGAGTTCAGCCATCCGGCGCAACGCCAACTCTCTAAGATTACCATTCTCAACACCGGCAGTGACGAGAGGCATTGGGATATCCCGTTGGATACGGTAAATACGAGTCCAAGGTGGGACAAGAGATAAGATCTTTGCCATCAAATCTATGAGTTCGTCGGGAGTATAATTTTTGTATTGTCCTGTTTTCCAAAGCTCATATAAACCTGTGCCTCGGATAACAAGAGTAGGATATATTTTCAAGCCATCTGCTCGGAACAAAGGGTTCTCAAAAAATTCGCGGAAACCTAGAAGATCCCTCTCCATGCCCATGTTGGGTAGATCTGGCATCATGTGTGTCACGACCTTGAACCCGCACTCCTTTGCCAGTTGAAATGAGTTACACACGGCGTGAACAGTGTGACCTCGGTTTGTGTCTCGAGCCACGTCCTCATAAATGCTCTGAACTCCGATTTCGATGCGAGTACAGCCGTAAGATAGCATCTCGTTCAAATGTGGTTTAAGACAAAAATCTGGCCTAGTCTCGATAGTAATACCAATGCATTTACTTTCGCTATGCTCCATGTAGGCGACAGCTTCGGCCACACTGCCCGACGAATGACCAGAGAGAGCATCATGAAGATTGCGGATAAACCAGTCTTTGTAATCCTCGCTCAAGGACATGAATGTACCACCCATGACGATAAATTCTACCTTGTCAACGCTGTGACCCAAACGTTTAAGTTGATCCACCCGCCCACGCGTCTGGGCATACGGGTGATAACGCGCCCTAATGGCCCGCATACTTGTAGGCTCATAGCCAGTATAGGCTTGTGTGGAGTATTCAAAATCCGAGTCAGGTCCGCCGGGACAATATACACAGACGTTGCCAGTCATCGCAATATGAGGACAACGGTGAGGCTTGCACATGACTGCTACGACGGCGATACCAGAGGCCGTACGAACCGGCTTCGATTTAATGAAAGGCAACAACTTATCCCTGTATTCCTCAGGGACAGCAGCAATGATGTCCATCAAACGAGGCATGATTTTCAGTTTCCGCTTCCGTGCTAAATCGGCTGTTAACCTTGTCAAATTCGTAGGAACTCGGGCGTCAAACGCATGCATCAATTCCTTGACAAGCTCTGCAACGCAACTGAGGTAAGCGGGCGAAAGGCGATTCTGTGCTTGGTCTATATCCGAATGATTGGGCGGCATGATGCTGATAGGGTGTGTACAAATACTAGACGCCATGTAAAGGTGACAAAATGTGTTATCATATTATTTGTCGATTGATCTTCCACTTTCTCCGGTGTAGTACAGCCCTACATCAACAACTTCGTAGGTGCGATAAAGCGGGTATACACAGGACAAGCATCACACATATCCCTTTGACGGAAAATATTTTGTGTTTCATGGATGCCAATATCAAAACGACTGCGTACAGCACACATTGAACATGGATGAAAAACGGTAATATGAAGCATTACTACGAGCGATACATAAATATGTCAGTTGGTACAAAGAGGTGCGTATTACACGCTTGATACAAGTAGAAATCTATCTCCGTCTTCTTGACTCCCGGAGGATTCGCCCAGATTTGTCGGCTTGCTCTAACAGGATCAGAATGTCACATACAATTAAAATACTCTCATAGTTGCAACAAGTATTTGTACAACAGAGGGCTGCGAGTGGGAGCGGTGGGAGCGAGATCGCTGGGGCCGGGGGAGGAGGTTGGCTGGGGCCGGGCTCGAGTCTTGAGGGCCGGGGGAGGTTGAAGCACGCGGGATCCATTTCATTACGAACTGCTAGTAACAAACGTCCAGTCGCCCCGCCAATTATGAATGAAAGTCTCAAAAATCACAGGGACATCCTTTTTTAACATTTATGGTGCTTATCATGAAGGATTGGCAAATTCTTCTCAGCATTTTCGTCATGGCTGTGATGGCAGGACCTGCGACTGGCTTCATTTTTCGCTCCCAGCCTATCTTATTTCTCCAGACATCGCTACCGCGAAGTTCGCACTTCCCGAGTCGCAGTCAGGTGTTGAGAGCATCTCTATTGCACGAGCTGGGACAACAGTTGCCCTTTATTGTCGTGGCAGGAGATGGGACCTCGGTGGACCTGAATGCTCTGCAAGACTCGTTGCCTTCCGTCAGCATAGATGATGCTAAAGCACTTTTGGACAGTTTTTCAGACCCCGATACTCGAAGCAACATTGTCAAATCGTTGCCAAAATTGAATTTGCCGGCTAAGGTGCCCCTCCAGTTGCAGGACGCTTTGAAAGCCGCCCAAGAAGCAACTCCGGGTGCTCTCGACAGCATCAAGGGCTTCACACGGGAATTTCAAGGCACCTTAGAGAAAATAAGACAAGGCGGGTCTTTAAATCTTCCTTCGCTGTCTAGTATACCATCAGTTGATGTTGAAAGCGTACCACTCGGTGCTGAAATAAAGACTGAATTAAGCGCTTTGAAGAGTCAAGTCGGTGAAATTGTCGGCTCTAGGTTATCCGGTCTTGGGAGCGCCTTCACGGAAAAAGCGGGAGATGTGCTCATACCTTACCAACCGTTTCTTGAACAAACTAAGCGTCAACTTGGTGATAAATTCTCTGTGGTGTCGCAATTTGCAGAGCAGGCAACACAAGAGCTGAGTAAGGATGCTGAAACACTTTCACCAGCTTTGCGGGCGCTGAAAACGGTTGGAACTCCCCGAAATTTGTTTAACGCAGAAAACATTGTTATATTGCCTTTTTGGGCTAGCGTAATTCTGGCTCCTTCAAACACTTTTGTTAAGACCCTTGTGTCATCGTACCTTCCTGTATTGGTAGCAGCGCTTGCCTATACTTGGAGCGCGTATTTGGCTTTTCAGGACCCTGCGGCACTGGAAGGTTTTGCTTCGATCTCGGACTTGAGCGCACTCAGCAAAGGACTAGGTACTGAAGCTGGGACCGCTACAGCCTGGGCACACTTTATCGCGCAAGACTTATTTGTGGGTCGATGGATTTTTCTGGACGGCATCCGTAACGGTGTATGGACAGCTCATTCCCTCACATTAGCTTTTCTTTTTGGACCCACTGGGATCCTCTCGCACCTTCTGACCCGCTCTTTTGTCAAAATTTTTCGATGGGATATTGCTGATATTATGACGACGGGATCACGAGCAGTTGCACCTTCGGCTGCCGACGACATGGCCAAGTCCATGGTAAAGGATGCTGAAAAGCAATCGAAGAGCACGCTGCGCGCTGCCGACAGACAAGCAGAGAAATCTTTGAATAAGGCAAACTCGGAAGCCCGTAAGATCATTATCCAGGCGCGCAAGCAAGCGGAAGAAGCCTTATCCAGCGAGAACAAAATAATCGCCAGCGCGGAGGCTCAAGCACAGCGCATCCTAGCCGAAGCGCAAAGCAAAGCAGACGCAATTATGAGAAAGACATCGCCTGACTCATCTCAAACAGCTTCCTCGGCAGAAAGCAGCTCTACATCCAGGACATCTATGGAGTAATGACGTGCTGAGTGAGGCCTTTTCGTAGCGAGGAGAACCCTTTAAACTGTATGTCCGTGTACAGGCTCAATGCAACGGGGTTTTAACGAAATTCAATGTCGCCACAGAGCTGCTAGCCACGACAAAAACACGGCGCTACGAATACTTACACCGCAGATTAAGTGTAATTGCCCTTTCACAGCTTACGTACCACTAAACATTATGTCTTCATTTCTACGAAGTGCGTGCAACTTGTAACTGACAACGAAGATTCACGATCATATGCCAAATGAATCCCTTGAACCCCTTAGGGGCAGGATATGCTCGCCTTTTCTAATTAAGCCAAACGGGTTCTGTCGTACAATTTTGAAGTAGTGTCTAAAACGGACGTGGTGATCGTGATGAGGCGGATCTTCGCAAGCTTTTTCTGAAACAGGTGTTTACGCCATTACGATCAGATGTCCTAGAGGACATCGAACGACAAGTTTAAAATCATGCAGTACTCCAGTAATTGCGCAACACCGCTTACGTGACAGAGAGAGCACGGGTGAAGTTAGGATCTCTTTTTCGGTACGAACGTTTTGGAGTTTACACTGGCGAGGAGGGTGTACAGCCGGAGGATGACAATGAACATTATCAAGCCTTCAAAGCAATTTTAGTGGATAACAGCTCCTTTGCCGTATACTTATTACGCGTTGTAAGAAAAATTGGCGACTGAAATCGACCCGGACCCAGCAGGGTCTCGTGCGGCCCATTTAGCCCGCTACTTCATAATATGCTGCAAGCAGGGCCGTAACCCCCACAAGGGGTCACCATGAGAATCAGTAATTACTGGTAAGATTTCATTCATGAGTGACGCTTGAGGTAGTAGAGTGGCCTGACGAAATAAGTTGGCGCCCGATTTGTGATCGGAAAGTGCATTTTTGACACTCTAAAATGCGTTTTTGCCAAGGCCCGGGAAGGGACGCCCGTATTCCCCCCTTTGCCGTAGGTACCATTTCGAGCTTCTTCAGTTTGGACAGACCATCTTCTGCGGGACGGACGCAGTCTCATACATGAGTTATGCCTGACCCTCGATTCATTGACCGCCATTCCTAAATGACAAATATTAGTAGTATTGACGGCCCTGGCTGCAAGACAATTCATTACACCCGAAGAGAGCTATTGAGATCGCACTGTTTCATGGTATCGTGCTCAATCCAATTTGTTGTGACAAAATGCGAGATAAGCTTCGGAAGCTGGTTTTCGTGCTTGCCTGAAATAGGCATTTCCATGTCCTGTTCCGCATGCCAAGTGGAACTGTTCTCACATGATACTGAGCTGTACATCAGACTGACTGGACGACTTCCTACGTTTAGAATTTCTTTCTTGAACAATAATTTGTTGACAGGACTTTCTTATAAAAAATATTACAGCGCTGCGCTGCTCTGCAGAGCACGCTCCTCACGAATCATAGCCAGCCTCGGTCGCGGAACGTCTAGATAAATTTCCTGTCACTTATTTTCAACAGGGATGATACTACAGCTGGTCGCGCACAGTTGGTCCCCGCAGCTCTTCGCAGAACCTAGATGGCGGTGCTGGTCACCGTATCAGCGTGGCTCCTGTAGTCTGTATGACACATTCCTACTAATAATATCCGCGAGCAGGCGATCTTCAGCGAGCCCGGCCCCAGGACGCCGAGGGCCCAACGGCACGATGCCCCCCGCACCGCTGGGTCGTGCACCAGTAAGTAAGGTTGCATGAGTCTGAGACACTTCTCGTGACACCGGCAGAGGGATCTGACAACATTTGCTTATTAGGCGTAAAGATACTCACCCGATTCTGGTACTTGTACACAATATCGCGCTAATGATTCGGCGTCCTACACAGTGATACGGCAGAAGACCTCAGACCTGAAGGGACTTGGGTTTGGGCTACTACCTCATGCCCTACGTCATCAAACCTGTTTCGTTTGACCCAATTAGGTCTTACAAGTGAATTAGCTTGCAATTTAACCCGATAAGCTACCTGCAAGCGAAACATCTGGGCGGATAACACCGATTTCTCATTCACCTGACCTACTGCACTCCAAAGAGTGTTGATCTCGATAGATCTAGTCGAGCGCCTCGCATCCGAGATGTATATTGGAACTGGTGGAGTGAGCGCTCTAAACATCGTTTTTGGGATCCTTGCCGTGGTTTTGGTGCTTTGTATGCAGAAAGAGCACGCGATACGTTGCTACGTTTTACCGTTACAAAGAAATGCTGCGCGGCTCTTCAACTTAGCGCCCACGTACAGCTTTTTCATCCTCTTGACAGCGTATGTGACGTCTGGCAAACCTGTGTGGGACGTGTTCATGGCTATCGTGGACGGCTACGCCCTGTATTGTTTTTTCGGCCTCGTTATCCTTGGCGCGGGGGGTGAGAGTCGTGTGGTCACCCGTTTGGCCGCCGCCTTGCCCAAAGTGGAAGATGATTTAACTGTCAATGGGGCTGTTGCTCAAGTTAGTGGAATAAGAAACGACAAACTCAAATTTTCGGCCTGCCTTTGCATCTCGCTACAATTTGAAAGCGCGCAACGCATTTACACGTTTCTACAGCTCTCTGTCAAGCAGGTTATGATTTCTCGACCGATCCTCTTGGCTGCCAGTTCGATATGCGACCGCTTGGGCCATGGAGTGCTTGCATCAATTGGGGAACGCGGATTTAGAATCTTGAGTCTGCTGGTCCTGGTTTATGCCGTTATGACGATAGGACGTACGTATCACCTCCTCCGTCAACAGATTTGGCCAGCTTTCAATCCCGTTGCGGCATTCATGGTCGTCAAAGGTTTTATTTTGCTTATCACGATGCAAGATTTTGTGATTGCGATGATATTTTCGGCCCGTGATCCACATTATGTGGAAAGAAGCACTCGCGCAGCCCTGGCAATATACTCGCTTGTAGTATCAATCGAAAGTATTTTGTATCTGATAGTAGTGAGACAATTTCTTAAGCCTCGAATTTTTCAAAGTTACAGTACTCAGTCTTTTTGCTCAATGACTATATCCTTTTGGCAATTCCTCGAGGAAGTGTATACGTTTTCAAATGTACTTGGAGGCGATTTGCCTTCCATGCAGGATAAAGGCAGTTCCGCTTTGTCAACAGCATATGATGCTGCAGTCGGTATAGAGATGTCCACATAAAGCCCAGACGTGCTTTAAAAGAAAAGCTTCGGTACAAATACCTCAGCATCGATTTCACATGTAATGTCAATCACTCTTCCATGCTGGTTACATATACTTGCCGCACTTCCTATCCTGTTGCCTGGGCGGGAAATCATTCTCTACCGCCTTGTTTTTATCATAAACGGCGTGAAAGTGTAACGACAAAGAACGAAGGCTATAATATAGACAGCGCATGATTTCATCTTTATATCTATTTTTTGTTCCATATCATGTGGCGTT
This sequence comes from Microchloropsis gaditana, assembly GCF_000240725.1. Taxonomy (NCBI): domain Eukaryota; class Eustigmatophyceae; order Eustigmatales; family Monodopsidaceae; genus Microchloropsis; species Microchloropsis gaditana. The sequence goes on from NW_005803947.1 coordinate 39,278, forward strand.
GTTTTGATTTCGAAAGCAATGTTGCTTTTACTTTCATGTTTCTCAAGTGAAACTCATCATAGCTTATTTTCTTCCCAATCGGATATACTTTCATTTTTGATTTTCTAAGTGATTTTGCACTTTTTGGATTAAAATGAGTACTGTTAGGGTTGACAATTGTGATTCTTTTGAAAGATGTGGTTAAACCGCCTTAATTCATTTATTTGAACCCTCAAGAAGGACTCAGTGAGGTGTTAAGTGGATTATTACCATCGTGCGTAACTTCACTAGGAGCTCCGTAGCCAAAAAGCCTACGATAAACTTCAAGGCATACCATTTGAAATACAGCAATGCTTTTTCACCAATCATCTCGCTTTTTCACCAATCATCTCGCAAAAAGATTCCATTTCGATACACGCGTTCCCCTCAACATTATCTTCAGCATATATAGTATAATTATGCCGTTGCAGATGTGCACTTTAATCAGAATTTTAAATCATATTACCATCGTTGAGATCCTTTATCAGCATTCTCTGTGAAGGCGCAGGTAATTTGGATGGAAAGCGGCACTTATTTTTCTACAACCACGCTGCGCGGCAAATACTATCGCGAGGTGGGGACATGAAGTGACATCCGTTACTACAACACGAACAACACGAACAATATCAAGCGAGGAGGGCTCAAATTTAAGAGCCGCAAGAAATTTCCGACCATTCTACTTCATACTAAAAGTGCGGAATGACATACGTACATAACTTCAGACTGAAAAACTCATGCACCACTTGTCCAAGTCTCGTCACACCTAGGGCAACAGGTCTAATCCCAATACTCATGTGTGTGTATAGGGTGAGGTGCGCAAGTAGAAATGTACAGGTGGGTGACAAAGTATTTGGGTGTTGCCTTCTCGTACGTTGAATGGCACGATATAGCACAGATCAACAGCTTCATTTAAATATGGGATTAATCCTGGATGCAAGTGTGCATGGAAAGATCCATACCGGACGCAGGTGAACGGTAAAGATGTCCCTAAATGTGAAGCCCAAGACTTAACCCGAAAACAAAGGCACCTTAATATAGCTCGCTATTCATGTTGTACGCTGAATTTCTGACTCTGAATCTCTAGAATTCTGACTTCCTTGCCCAATAGCTTGACAGAATGAGAAAATTTTATCACCTCAATATGGTCCTTCTTGAACTATTATTGCCAATGTATCGAATACAATCTTCTAGATTCTTCATTAATCATGATTTAGCGCTGAGTCGTCTTCCAATTGCCTGGATTAGATTATTTCTATAGAGTTGGGGCGCCTTGATAAACAAATAAACGGGGAAAGGCTTTTTCAGGTGGTGAGACGACTCGGTTTTCAATGTCGCTTCAAGTGTAGTCTTTAATCTGTGATAGACAGGAACGTTTCCGAGCACGACCTTGACAAACTTTCACTTCATCCGTCAATACGACCTTATTTTTTTTCGACCAACTCAATGCATAATTTCTATCATAAGAGTGATCTTTGAGCTTGAAAGAAAGTAAGAGGCAAGGACATAAAAAACGAACTTGTAAAGTGCACCGCCGAGCCCAGTCCAGTGATATTTTATAACTGTCAATTGCTTGCATCGGCATGCAGGCTGTGATAAAGCTATTTCGAAAAGCATACCATTCGTGTCCGTTTTTGTTTTGTGCCATCGTCCGGGTAAATAAGGTGACGTGCGAAGCCGTTTGACAGGGGTGGCGAGAAGCAGGGCGTTCCGCCATCGATTTTGCCCTGCAGCAATTAGACCCTTAAGATAAGAATTCTTATACTTGTGCTTCTGCCCAGTGCAGGACCAAATTCTCTCTTGGTACTTGCCTAGCCATAGGACGGTTTGAAGGGGGATTCCAGTGGCACTCGTGCCGAAGGTAATCAAGATACCCGGATCACTCTGGCCCCGAGCAGGATGAACAAGTCTACCATTTTCTTTTCAGAATAGCTTATGCAATTAGCCGACCTGTTTCTCACACAGTCTACGAAACGGAACAAAATTAAGGAAATACTCATCAATCCGGAATCTTGGCCCTTGACAGCACAGACTAACGTCTTTATCCTCTTTACGGCACTGCAAACATCCCTCTCCGCAGAAATTCGCCTTGAGCTGGCATAAGCTATGATTAGATTCATATTGTTCGTCAACAAACAGGGCCAAACAAGGCTTTCTAGCTACTATACATGGATGAGCATTCCCGAACGTGTCGCTCTGGAAGCAGAGATCATCCGAAAGTGCTTGTCCCGCTCTGAGCTTCAATGTCAGTTTATAGAATACCGGGGGCATAAAGTCATTTACCGACGGTATGCGTCACTATTTTTCATTGTGGGTGTAGAAGGAGATGATGCCACGGGAAGTGCCCACAGCGTAAGTACAAATGGTGGGTGCGAGAATGAGTTGGCCATCTTGGAATTTATCCATGCCTTGGTGGAGACTTTAGATAAGTACTTTGAAAGCGTCTGCGAGCTGGACATAATGTTCAACTTGGAGAAGGCACATTTCATTGTTGACGAAATGGTAATTAATGGACACATAGTGGACGCCAACAAGACAAATATCTTAAAACCAATACACCTTATGGAGAAAGCAAGCGCGAGTGAGGAGTCGATCTTTTCGAGGAGAGGATAGGGCCTTCGTATAGCTAAAACGGGAGGATGCGATAATACGTGACTTAGCGCATCTGCCCAAACTTCAAGCAATTTGTTTCAAATAAAAATGTAAAAATCACAGAGCCCGTAAACGGTAGCTTTGTTATTGGAAAATTCTTCTCGGCATTTTTCCAGCAACTTTACTTGATTGTTTTGGATTACATGGCAAGCAGACACGCAGCCCACGCGTTAACGCATCCATTAAAACTCCATCAGCTTTAATTTTGGGATAACATTCATGCTCTGGAGTTCCTGAAAAAGAAGCTTGCAGGCGTAGGGGAGACGAATGTCGGCCATTCTTTCTGACGACCTACAGCTTTGACACCACCCAGCATACCCCAATAAGCCACATCTTTCGCAAACCGTGGCAGTGAAAGCATCGGAAGAAATCATGAGCCGCTCAGTGAGTAATGAAGAAGCTCCATACCCGATTAAACAATCACGCTCCATTTCTCCGAGCCGCAACCCCCCGTCCCGTGACCGTCCCTCCGTAGGCTGTCGCGTCAGCACTGCCCTGGGGCCGCGGGCGCGAGCATGCATCTTGTCCATCACCATATGTTTGAGTTTTTGATAAAAAACGGGCCCTTGAAATATATATGTGAGTAGCGGTTCCCCACTTGTGCCACTCGTGATGATCTCTTTGCCAACATAACTGAAGCCATTTTCAACCAAAGCGCCAGAGCAAGCCACAACCCGATCAGCGCTTCCAAAGTCTTCCCCAAACGCTGTCCCATATGCCTGCCGTCCGATCATAACGCTTGCCTTACCCGCCACGAATTCGATAAGTTTCCCAACGGTCATCCGGGAGGGAAAGCCGTGTGGATTCATGATAAGATCCGGACATATTCCGTCATCGTTAAATGGCATGTCTTCTTGTGCTACAATGATTCCACAAACGCCCTTTTGGCCGTGCCGACTGGAAAATTTGTCGCCAACTTCCGGTCGTCGACACTGTCGCACACTGACCTTCACAAGCAAGTCTCCTCCTTCGTTTGAAGTAATTAGAACCTGATCCACGTGGCTGGGGGCGGGACCTTTGTACGAAAGTGGTGTGGGTTTGAAAGGCGTCGGATCTGCTCCACTTCCCATGTTCAAATCTGCCACAGATATTGGCGACTCCTTATTGATCATAACTGATCCATTTCCGAGCCGCTCTCCCACCTGACAGATTCCATCCTTATCCAACGCCTCAAAGCGTCGTAATCGTGGATCCCGTCGAATTGAATATGCTCCAGCTAAATTTGATTGTGCCGCGCTTGGTTCCCCACCCATCCCCGAACATACCGCTGCCGTATCCTCGGGTGGGCCTCTAAGGTTGTCGGCTGCACCATTAGCATACTTACGAAGAGATGTCTGATGCTTGCGAAGTATGAGACATCGACCGAAACCGCGGTCCAGACTAGCTTTGTTGAGCACAACGGCATCCTCTATGTCGTAGCCAGAGTAAGACATGACAGCCACGATGGCATTTTGACCGCCTGGAAGTTCATTAAAATTTACAAGATCCAATGTGCGCGTGGTCACCAAAGGTTTTTGTGGATATACCATAGCGTACAGAAGCGAGTCTAAACGTTCGTACTGATTGAGCGCGACTGTGCCCATCGCTTGTTTTCCCATGGCACACTGGTACGTATTTCGCGGAGACTGATTATGATGTGGGTAAGGTATCAACCCAGCTACTACGCCAAGCACAGTCAAAGGATCGATCTCCATGTGTGTGTGCTTGACTGTCAGTTGAGTCTGAGCAAGAGCTATTAAACAATTATTTTCCTCGTTCACGTCCACGTACTCCACAACACCGCATCGAATGAGCTCTGCCAAAGTCAGAAGGCCTGATGAGAGCTGGCGCATCATCATGTTTGTAAGACGGGGCACGCCCTTTTCACAAACCAAAAGAGGGCGACAGACCCTGCCACCGTCTGTGGCAATGTAAATTGCACGCTGAACTTCATGTAGACACACAGACACAAACTCGGCTACCAACCCTTTCCTGCGCAACAGACGTAACAGGCGGACAAATCGCAAGGGTCTTGAATGGCATCCAACGATGAGTCCGTTCAGAAAAACGAGGTAATTGCTTGAGGCGTTTATCTCCGCCCCGCTCAAAAGCGTCACATCCTCGATCCCAAGATCGAAGCATAGTTTACGGATGGGCTCGCTCTCTTCGTCAGTCGTGACATGAGCGAGCAAGGCCAAGTTTTTCACCAGACCGCATGCCTCGCCCTCAGGCGTGTCTGCCGGACAGATCATGCCCCATTGAGAAGGTTGAAGGGAGCGGGGACCTGAGACTTTTCGTGTTTTCTCAAACTGAGAATTGATTCGTGTCATCATACCCAAACACGAAATGTACGAAAGCCGTGTTAAAACTTGCGTTACACCTTGTCGATCCATTCGGAAACGCTGAAGCTTCCAATTTCCAGTTGCGATGGCTTGAATAAAACCATTCGTGATCGTATCTGTCCGGATGCATTTAATCACGTCGAAACTTTGCGTCCGATTTGGCTTGCTCAGGCCCTGATCTGCCTGTTTCTTCAGTTGCACATTCAAGCGCTTGAAAAGATCCTCAAAAAGGAGCGAAAGCAGTTGCCCAGCCAGCTCCAGTCTCTTGTTCCCGTAGTAGTCCTTATCGTCGAGTTGGCTGCGGTCCCTGTGCGTAAGAAGCACGCGCCTGATGACGTGGCACACAAAAATGCATTTGGTTCGAAAGTCAAAGTTTATGACTGGCACATGATTAAGAATTACCGACGCAAGCACTTCCCGAGCTTCCTCCTCCGGAGAGCTGGCCCGTCGGTAGAACGCGAAACCCATGCCAGACGGACCCGGTCCTCGGTTCTGTGTAGTGTTCCGAATTTTGGCTCCAATATATCTAAGAGCTTGCGCTTGGGTACAGATTCCTAGATGATAAGGCTCTTCCAACGAAGGAGCGAACGCGTCCAACATTTCGGGAGAGTCTCCGACCATACATACGATCTCCTGATCCGACTGCATTCCCATCGCCTTCAGCACCACAACAATTGGAACATCGTCCCCAAGCAAGTTATTCTTCAGGTAGACTTTGGTTCCATTTTTGACAAAAATATTCGAGCGCCCTTTCCTGTCATGCGTTGAGGACGTGATGGAGGCGCTGACGTTGCCCTTGTTATCTTCTTCGATGATAACGCGATTTTTGCTCAGTTGCTCTTGCATCAGTATTACTCTTTCCACGCCTTTTACAATAAAGTAGCCCCCTGGATCATAAGGGCATTCTTTTTTTTCGGCCAACTCGGCCTCACTTCTCCCAGCCAAGATGCACTTGCAGGACCGGAGCATAATAGGGATCCGTCCGATCATGACTCCGCGCTTCACCACTATCTGTCTCCCCCTCGTATATCGGACATCCACAGTAATGGGTGCCGAGTAAGTGCAGTCTCGAAGGCGGCACTGGAAGGGGGTCACCCGGGAGCTCACGTAAGCGTCGTCGTCTACGGACGGTTCACCTACGTGCACGTCCGTATAACGCAGCCAAAACTTAGGATCAGCTTCTGAGCGCAATTCACGATTGGATGCGGCGTTCACAATATCTTTGATCTCACGGTTGACGAAAAAGTCGAAGGAATCGATATGTTGACGCATCAGGCCCCGGAGCTGCAAAAAATGGGGCAGCAACTTCCACTTATCGGCAACGTCTGTCACAGGCTTACTCACATCTTCTTGTGATTGGTCCGCTAGCTCCGTGAAGAAAAAGTTTGATCCCAAATTACTAGCATTTGAAGCTTTAATCCCGCTGCTGCAATTTTCCGCGCTTGGTGGTGCCATTTCATTCACAAATGCCTACTGTGCTGAGATACTGCCCAGGCACGGAGAGGAGGATACAAAGTGCAGAGCTCAATAATCTCTGACCATCCTGGTACAGATGACACGTGAAGACGCGTAGATAAGAACAATGTTTTGAGCCTATACACGAGATATTTCCTTGTCTGGAACCTTGCCGAAGTATTCAATTCAATAATTTCTCGAGATCACATACCATCAGCATAAATTCCCACGACTCCACACCATTCGAATGACTACCATGCATCTTCATATCAAATTGGTTCAAAGAGGTGCTACAACGCTTGTAAGTCGGTTAATCAAACTTGAGAGTGTACTTTTATGCCTCCCGCGCCTCCTCAAGTCGGTGTGCACTGCTTCCTGTATCGGGAGGCATGCTGCACGCCCCTCTAGGCGGTGACCGCCGCGGTGGCTGCCATCCCCCACGTATCCTTGGTTTTCATCGTCACGCTTTTCTTTGCATCGTCTTTTTCTTTGCCCGAATGATCGGGCTTCTAGAACTGTCGGCCTTAGAACGCAAAATATGACTGCTTTCACTGAGATTTGTGCCGTGTAGACGACTTCGAATGGTTGACTAGAATCCCCCATCCTGTCGCCATCATCCTCGCCCATCCTTGTCGCGCCACCACTGTCTGTTTAGGTGTGGCCCGGACATGTCTACCCACTGCACACAGCATGCACACGTGTACGCATAATTTTAAATTTTACCGTGAATACACTTGAAATGCATTGTTCGGACTCGGAACTCCCAAAATCTCGAGATCGGTGAAGCGAGACCACCTCTTTTCGATCCTCAGCTTCTTCTACATGTTGCCCAATGCAGTCGTGCCAATTCTTCCCACAAGTTGTACTCCTGAATGATCACAACCGGTGTTCTAGCTTGAATACAGTAGCCATGCAACTCGCTCAGGCAGTCAATCGTGCTTTCGGCTAAGCAGGTTTGCCCTCCCATATCAGACATCAACATGCGTCGGCTAAACTATTTATCCTCCTTCAGAGGTGACCCAAACGCTGCCTCGCTCCGTCTGATAGCTTTTTCAAGTTTCTCAATCTACCATTCGGTTAGAGCTCGGCAAGTTTTGGCCCCTAAGTTTGCTTGCCGCTTGCATTTAAAGTACTTTTATAGTACTGCTCCGACTTCGAGCAAGCCAACATTTCAGGATATGCTGCGGCACTGAGTGACTCCCTCACTTTGCAATGATAACTTCGATGCCAATGTTATATGAAGTTGTACCAACTCAAATGCGAGAATGAATTGTTGCCAGGCTGCCATGACCTTCTGATGAGATTTTCATATTTTCCCACTCATCTGTAACAGGCAGCCATATGTGTCAATTGTCAGGCAAGGCCCAGCACTGATACGTGGTGCTTAAAAACCGAGGGCATGCACGTACCGCTGCTCCATGGCAAACGAGATGGGGCGGAAGTTGCCACTAACCTTTACAATAGAATCGATGAGAAAGTCGACCACAGTGACACTCAAGAAGGCGCTGACTGCATTAATGCTCAAGTGCCACGTCAAAACGATCGCGGCCTTCGTATGCTCCAAAAGGCGTCAAGAGAGGTTGTAGCCTTTCTTGTGCTAATCATGGCAGGCATCGTTATGGGTCTAGCATTGCCGAGAAACAAAGAGCTCCGTAACGAGGGCTACGCCACGCTTTCAAATATATTAGGATGGATTTATTTTTTGGCCTGGACAGTTTCATTTTACCCGCAAATTTTTCTCAATTGGAGGCAACGGAATACAGAAGGACTGTCTCTTGGCTTTGAGCTTCTCAACCTCCTAGGGTTTCTCTTTTACAGCGTATATGCGCTTTCTTTCTTCTTGCTCCCACAGATTCAAGAAGCATACAGAAAACGACATAACGGACACGAGAACAAGGTGACAATTCAAGACGTGGTCTTCGCATGTCATGCTACAATTCTTACTGCTTTGACAGTCGCCCAAATGCTTCACTATGATGGCATAAGAATCTATCGGCGACTCTCGTGGCCTATCTTAATGGTCCTGACAGGATTGCTGGTCATTACTTGTGTAGCTTTAGTGGTAGTAAGTGCGAGAGGAGATGGGCCCTCTGATTGGCTGCTTTATTTATATACCATATCCTTCATGAAGCTATTTGTAAGTGTCATCAAAGGCGTGCCCCAGGCCTTTTTAAATTATCGGCGTAAGTCCACTGTAGGATGGTCGATTCACAATGTACTTTGCGACTTTACAGGTACGCAGGAAATTATGGCGGGTTGAAAAGTTGACGTCAATCGTCGTCTTCTTGTAAAGCTTTACACCGCTCGTGATGACAGCCTATCCCGTTTTGATGTATTAGTTTGGACAGTGGGGATATTCTTCATGGTTATAAACTCATCATCTGTCATCCTATAGCATTATTGCCCGCTTCGCTTCGCGAGTTTTTCAGATAGGTTGGACTATTTGTCTGTTCATGATTCTTGAGTTTGTCTTTGCTGCGTTGTTTGGGTACAGTGCGACTGATCATAATGTAGATTACACTAAATTCAACATGCCCATTTCTAATTCGCAGGCGGTGTCTTCTCTGTCCTACAACTTCTGGTGGATTGTGCCGTCACAAATGACTGGGGAGGGATCAACGGCAATGCCCTCAAGTTTTATCTTGGTTTATTTTCCATTGCTTTCGACCTGCTTTTCATGATACAGCACTTCGTTCTGTATCCGACGTCTGCAACTGCAGTAACGCCGTCGAAATGGAGTAAATGAGTTCGATCGAATCTGACTTTCCATTCTTTGCGGCGGACAAAACGGCAAGTCTGAGGTTTTAAAGGCGAGAAATCACTTTTGTTGGGGCTGTACACAAATTGTACCATAGGTTGATGCGAGAAGGTCAAAATGCTTACACTGTATAATGTAGGCAAAGACTAAATAGTTGACTAGAGATAGATAGAGCTAAGAATTAGCAAAAAATTATCAACAACCCGAACAGAAATAATAATAAGATTTAAGGCTTCAGCTTTTCAGGAGTCGTGATTGATTATAAAACATTGTTTGGAACACGATCAATCACAGGTGACCTGAACACGGCTCATACCATATTCATGTATCACGAAATGCTACTTGATGGCTATTATGATACTGTGAGAAGTTTTATCCACCTGTGTTTACGACCAGCATCCTGTGTTACCTCGAGCAGCCGTGCGATACTCCTCCGAGAGAGGGGCGTTTCCCTTGCGGAAATTGTGCCCTTTTCTCACGCCTTCGATGGCTTTCGAACCTGGTAGTACGGGGTCCACCACCATGCAGGGCTTGATGCGGGAATCCTCTCTATTCGCCAAATCTTGAAACCAACGGACAAAATGCGCTAGAACTTCTTTCCCTAGTGATCGCCTTGCTTTTCGGGAAATCCCACATGGATTGCGCCGTCCGCGAGGTGCAAAGAGAAGTTGGCTTCTGATGACAGACGATTCAAGATGTAAAACAAGCTGTCGAATGGCATAATGCGCGGTCGTGCGCCACTTTCGGTCCCGCCCTTTCATTTCTTGCAGCTTGATGCTTCCCATAGTGAGCTGTGCTTTGCCGGGAAGGAGATCTCGGATGCATTCCGGTGTCCCACGACTTCGCTGACAGGGCCCGTGTCTATGCTGGGTGAACTTGCGTTGGATATGTCAAAGATCTCTCTCTCCGCATCGATTCGCTAATTTTTGAGCATGACACTCACTCCTAGTATTTCTGTGTATCTACGTTGAGGGGAGCAAAATATACCGGTTCTGCCTTGTGCGGAATGGCCCTGGGCATCGTGTGGGGCCTCCCTGAAATTGCCCGGCTCCATCTCTCGTCGACAGACGGTATTTGGAGCAACGTGTGGAAAGGCTACATGCAAAAACTACGCCTTTGTTCACCAAAAACAATTTCTTGAGCCTCGTAACAACCCTATGACAGCAGCGCCAGCCTAAAGTTGTATAAGGACGCGTAATATTATAGCATTAAATTTAATGACTTTATCGGTCGTAGATTTTGGAAAAGACGTTCTCACATATAGTAGTTTATAGTATACAAAGTAATAAAAACTCGATGGATAACAGTCACGTTTCGCGTCTTCTATTCATTCTTCGACAAACACAAAGTGCTTCAGGCGCACACATTTGCAGCCCCCACATCCCTGAGGGACTGCGGAATGCGGCACTTGAAAGCATCGCTCACGCGCGTACTGTTAGATGCACGTGATGCTATGCGACCATCACTGATCAATCCCTTGCATCACTGTGTGGCCAGGTTTTAGCTTCTCAAAAAAATCGTCCGGGTCGTCGTCAACACTTATCAAGGAAAAGAAGCCACACGTGAAGAGATCATTGTATTTTTCCATCTCAATCCTACCTTCACCGCGAATAGAGGTGCCCGAGATCGTAATCGTACCTTCATAAATCCTTGTCATGCTATACTTACTGTCTCCGCTATCGGAGTAAAAGCGCTCCAATAGAAAGCCGACTTTTCCTTCATCACCAGGACGCCAGCTACCCTGCACGTCTACAGCGTTGGTGCTATCGGAGATAAAGCTGACGCTTCCATCCCCACGCAATTCAACTTGTGTCACGCGATCCGTGCTAATGCATCAATGTTTCGATAAAGAAGGAGTCATAAGGTTAGTATGATATCGTGTTTTTCTACGCCATCCCAGCTCATTACACGCCAACTAAAGCGAATAACGTGCGTTACGACTCACTTGTCTTCATTGTCGGAGAACTGGATCTTCCTATTGGCCATTGGGTGAGTAGTAGAACCCAGTATAGCACTAGCAGTGGAGCATATATGTTGCAGCTTTTTGAGGGGTGGTGTCACAAGGAATGCTTCGCCTCGAGACAGGAGGACCGGCGCGAAGAAGCAGCAGAGTAGATCAAGTCTCATGATTGTGGGCCAGAAAGTCCTCACCGCGTCCTGTGTAAAAAATCAACATAAGAGCGTGTGGCATGGAGAGTTCGATGAGAGAGACTGGAGGACTGGCGATGTGAGGCTGTGGGCACAAAATGTTGACGCTGGGGCGGGGAGCAGGCAAGTGCACGCTGGGGCGGGGAGCAGGCAAGTGCATGCAGCAGCAACCCACCGGCCAACCGACTCGCGCCATGCCAAGCCCACACCATCACGCCTCCCGGGCACTCCCCGGAAATAGTCACTCATTCGGGTACATCAGTGAAAAGCGATGCATTTGAAAGTTTTAAAATGCGAGGATTGGCGTCCATTAATGTCAATGCGTCGCGAAAGCGCGGAACTGCTTATTGCACGTCGAGGATTCGGTAAGCGCGAGTTCAACGAGCAGCTGCTGCAAGAGGACAACAACAGAGGCTATGGCGGAAGAAAGACTGACAGGCGATAAAAGTGGACCAAGACAAATATGCCAAGGTATTGTCACAAAGGACGGTCATGGATGTGTCCGGTTAAAAAGAAATCAAGAAAATTGGAAGGCACCACTTTGCAAAGAAGGACCTCAAATTTTATGTTCCCGGTGGAGGTCCTCCTGTGAGAGGTCTGACTTCTTTTCTTTTGCTGAAACTCGAACACCGTCGCACGCTTCTGTCCGCTTATGTGAGGCTTGATGCACTACTCTCAGAAGGTCACTTTTTTTCTAGAGCCTCAAGTCTCTTCGTGATGTCATTCAGCCCCAACTGGACGGAATCAGTCGAGCTGTTGCATGCATAATGTTTCATGGAAGAAAGGAAGGATGCAGAACAAACCTTGTGAGAGGGGGAATTCTGGGGGGAGAATGCTGTTAAACCTCGATTTGCTATACATACGTCGACAATTGCATCATGGACATTCATAATGCACATGTCTTTGTTTAGCAGGGGGGGAGTGTCGAGAGCGTCTGCCCGCATTGAATTATTTAAAAGGATAAAAGTAATTTTTAAAAATCGACACAAACCCTACACTATATAAAACTTAAAATAATTCATGTTACATACGAATCTCCCCTGCTCGGAGATTTAGCCTCCATGAGAAGAGTAGGTACTGTCGGAGACCCGTACAGAGAAGGCATGCCATAATGACAAACTCTTGTCCAACAAAGACACTATGTACAATATACGCTAAAAGAAGTCAAGATGTCTTCACTAGATAAGAGCCTACGCTCTTGGACACGTACCGCTTGACGTCTTGAATTAAAAAAAAGTAGCCCACCAACGATGTAACCCCTACGCCAGCTAGAAAAGAAGACAACCGCTGGAAGAAGGATGAACCTATTTAATTTTTCGGTGAATTTATTGAGTTGCATGTACTTTTCGGTATCTGAGAAGTAGCTTTTCAAATAAACACCCTGCCAGCCTCTGCTTCAATATCCTTTCTTCACCCGGCTACAAGTAGTAAAAGATCTACAAGGAAACAAGTGGTATTACTGAAACTTATCTTTAAACGAGAGCATGAAGATAGGCATCTAACCGCAGACCTCAACAAATCCATCCCCAGCGCACCTTTGTTCGACGTCAGCGAGGTTGATTCTGCCTCTGTGGACAGCTTTCTATGGCAGCCGCCGGGCGACCACCGAGCTCCCACCGTCATCTCATAAGGAGAGCGAAAATGACGGAAGGCAGAAGTCAGGCAACGGCTACCGTGAGCCATCCTAAACCATGCAAAAAGAAGAGACAAAGTGATGCACACATGTTAGGGAATAAAGGTTCATAATTATTCTCATGTCGGATTGCCTCGCTTGAGTGCTGACTAGCAGTAAGGAGGCTTGCGGCCCCTTCAAGGTTGCTTTCTTTTGGTTACCCTTCCGCTGGCTCGAAGTGTGAGCGTTGGGTGAAGGCGAGACAAGCCTGTGAGATAAAATGACCTAAGATTTCCGGCCACACGTTGAAATTGTGCCTTGAATCACCGGGCAGTGATTCATCCGTAGAAGCCTGTGATGAGGGAAACTCGGCGAGAAGCGAAATCATGCGTCTGCGAGATTGTCTTGCATTCCGGAGACTTTCATTCGCAGCATGCACTTCCTTTTAAACTAGCGTGGCCGTTTTCATACGATACGATGTTATGATTGGTATCTAATACCATCCACGATCTTCAGCAGGTGCGATACTGAGGCGTTCCAGGGCACTTGGACGGGGGAAGGGAGTGTCGCTGAGCGGAGGGGATCGGGGGACAAGACGACGGACGCTGCGAAGAATTTCGGCTGGAGCCAGAAATGAACAGACATATTTTGGTGCGAACAGTGATATTTTTATGTCTGATTCACCTTCTTAATTCTTTCTGCCCAGTATCCTTGCACCGGGAGTCAATCTACTCTGTGCGGTTTAAATTTCGGTCAATTTGGGGGGTATACATCAGTCCACCTTTTGCTCGACACAGATCGTGGAACCCATTTCATAAGACTGTAGTGTCGAGTACTTCGAACAATGCGATAAATAGTAAGCATGGAAGCAAATGTCAAGCTGTGACTCGCTTAGAGGTAAAATTTTTGACAAGTAATCCATTGAAGACAAGGGAGGTACAGGCTTTGTTAGCGGAAGGGGGCCTCCAAGTGCCTTTCGACATTGTGACATTGGACATTGAGTTACCGGAACTACAAGAGACACCACTCGTGATCGCAATTGAGAAGACACGGCTTGCTGCGCAAGCCGTACAGGGTCCTGTTCTCGTTGAGGATACCTGCCTCTGCTTCGACGCGCTTGGCGATTTGCCGGGGCCGTACATTAAGCACTTTTTGGATCAACTCGGTCCTGAAGGCCTATTTAGAATGATAGAAAATTACGAAGATCACTCAGCGAAAGCCGTTTGCAATGTGGGTTTCAGCCCAGGACCAGGGTGTCAACCACTGATCTTTACCGGAATCACGTATGGAGAAATAGTCCGGCCTGAAGAAGGGGATGACGGTTTTGGATGGGACACATGTTTCGCTCCCTCTGGCTTCAATTCGACGTTCTCAAAGATGACTGTAGAGCAAAAGAATGCGATATCGCACCGGTCGATGGCTTTGCGACAATTTCAAAAATATATTGCGGATAATTGGTTGGAGGGAAGCCAAACAGGAGAAGCCATATTTCTCTAATCTAGTAGCGCGAGTGCACATGAAAAAAAAGCGGCGCAGAATACCTATGCCTCTCCACTGTAGTTAAAAAAATGGAGGCCTAAGATATCGTCCCTCCGCTTTCTTAAGGGTGGCGTGGACTCGCGCCTTAGGTTGAAGTAGATGTAGACGGCATGGAAACTTGCATTTCACAAAGAACTTTCTTGCGCAGCGAAGACGTTTATCGATTGGAAGCATGTATACGATGTCGCTGTACCGAAAATCGGTCCGACCTCCGAGGCTTTCTTTTTTTAAAGAAAACTGACGACGAAATATGTTACACTCTACTTTTTTTGTACATCCTTTCGAATTTGGTCATCTTGGTCAAAGGTACTTATGTAATTCAGCGTCCAAGAAATCCTTTGCGAGTGACCTTCTGGAAAACGAATCTTCCAAACGGTGCGCCGTATTGAGGGAGATCGGGGAGCCGCCGTTGCCAGCGCGCCTTCCGACCGGTGTTTTCCCGAAAACAAGGTGGGGAGTGACGGTGCAGTGCTCTCTTCCAAGCCTTCATAAATCCCTTTTACAGAAAAGTTCACCCTTTCTGACCCCTCTGGTGCGCCATCCAATTTTATACTATCTTCTGACCCGGGCAAATCTAACCAAATATGATGGGAAGTTCCATCCACGACTTTTCCCGCATCAATAACCACATGCACCGATACTCTTGTGACCTTCGCTTTATCAAGATAATCCGATTCTTCTCCCCATATACATTTTCTGAGCTCCCACCCGCATGAAAAGTGCACATCTGACCCAAGATACAAGGGAGCTCGACGCATCGTTGACCCCCGAGCACTTTCGGCTCCCTGGGATGTGGACGTCAGTGCCGAAGGGATCTGACGTGGATCAACCCGCATAGCATAGAGACGTGCCGAGTGAGGTTGTATTTCTCCTCCGTCCATCCCATCAAAAAAATCAGCGGTGCTCATGAGAGCATCGGGGTTCAAATCCAGGTTCAGTCGGACCTGAAAGTATTTTGACGTCCAAAACTCGAAAATGTGCAGGATAATGACAGGACCCACATCAACTAGTAGCGGCCGCAATATAGACTTGTATGGATGCATCGAATGTTTCTTGGCATCGTCCCAGTTGCAGAATCCTACCACAACCCAAGGATCTTGCGGCACATGGTGACTGAAAAAGGTGTTTGCTGCATGACACATGCTTGTCTCTTCACTGAAAGAGTCCTGATCTACGTACAACCGGAGAATTTCAGGCATTTCACGCTCCAACAAATCCAGTGCGATAGCCGCGCGACCTATCACGGGCAGCATAACTTGAGCGATTCGCATTCGTCGATGGCTGACCGACTGCAGGTCATCACTGACCAAAAACGAGCCCCCCGACAAGGCCTTCACAGTGGCAATACCAATCACTTCTGCAGGCGTGAACTGAGTACTCTCACGCAGCAGCATACAATCCGGGTCATTCACCCACCAGACACCGTGCATTGGAAGACGGTTAATGGTGTTTCGAACCATATTCCGCCCACAAGGCAGGTTCCACTTGCAGTCGGGTAAAGGGAAAACGGGGAGCCATGCTGGGCCTGCATCCGCCGACACTCGGTTGGCGTTCACCCAGCCGATGGTAGCTCCAAGTGGCGAGCCGCAACCGAGGATATACGTGGAAGGGCCCACGGCCTCCCGAATCAGGCGTAAAGCAAGTTGGAGGACCTGCGCTGTGTTGAGAGTCGGATCGCTGCGCGCGCCCTTCAAAGCTGCCACATAAAGAAAGTCCAACTTCAGGTAATCGAAACTCCAAGCGCCGTGCGAGACCGTGGTGAGCGTCTCGCGAATAAAAGCCTGTACCTCCGGTAGGGTAACGTCTAATCCGTAAAACCACTTCCCAACGTTCGCCGAGTTGGCCGCCCATCCGTGGCTGAGTCCTCCTTGCTGGCGGATGATCCAGTCGGGATGGTCTGCTGCTATTTGAGAGTGCTTGTCGACTGCCATGGGGGCAAGCCAGAGACCAGGTCGAAGGCCCCGCGACCGCACAGCATCTACCATGTCCCGCATGCTCTTGTTGGGAAATTTCAACGGGTCTATTTTCAGCCAGTCACCCCACGCTCGTTGATAGCCGTCATCAATTTGAAAAAGTTGCAGTGGCAACTGCGGCCGAAGATTGGCCATCATCTCCAGGTTTGATAACAAATTATCCTCAGATATAGCCTCATAGAAGTGATACCATGAGCACCAACCCACTGGAACATTTTTTGTATCGGGCCTACATGCAATAATTTTGTATTTTTCTTCCAGCAAGGCTGTGTTGACCCGGCCAGCTCGCGCAATGAACGTTGCGAAAGGCTCTTCAGGCAAGGTCGTCTGAAGCTCGACGAGGCACCAGTCCGACTGCATAAGCTCCCCTGCTTTGAGTAGCTGTCCATCACAGCGGCAGTGAGCTCCCACCTCGACGAAGCACTCATCAAACGAGAAAGCCCCAAACTGCTCGTGTTGAGTCAGGAAGCCCAGCAAGAGGCCTGTTCCTCGGCTTTTGTCCGAGACGTGCGCGAACATCTCGCTGTAAAGCTCCTTATTATTGCTTCTATCAAATTCTGCAGGTCCTGCACCGTGATGAAAAGCTGCACTCAGGATCCCTGGCAATCCGGGTGCCGAAGGACGAGCCCCTTGCTGGACCACGCCTGTGAAACTCCATGCGTTCCACCCGTTCACGAAAACACGCCGAGGACCGAGCCCCCGGACCCGTCTTGACAAATATTCCCACCAGATCCGAGCCAGAGATTTCCCATCCCGTCGGGGCCCTTGCGAGACGTCGCAGTCACCGTCGAAGAGCACAAACTCGTCGAGCCGCACGTCATGGGAGCAGGCAAGGGCTGGGCAGCGCAGACGCAAAACCATGCTGGGTCCTATTGTGTGCAAGGCAAAATCCACGCAAACCTGGCCAATTTCTGGCAGTCGCGCCTCCAGCGTCAGCGCTTCCGGTCCGAAGTCGTCTAATCCAGGAAAGCGCGCACAGCCTAAGTTCGACTTGATCACCTGGACATCAACCGCTTCTGCCATCGTTGTTTTCCATGCCTTTCCACGAAGTTTTCCACGAAACTCAATGGTGCTGGTGTCAAAAATCCCCAAACTCGTGTTCTCATTGCTTATGAATGAGAAGCGTGGCCCGGGCGCAGGTTCATATTGATTCAAATGATGATGTTGATGATGACAGTGATCGGGGTGATCAAGAGGGATACCAGCGGGCCATACAGTGAGAGCCGCATGCTCGTTCCGCAAAATGTACTTTTCCTCTTTTCGTTCCTTTACCCCCTCCATCTTCA
This sequence comes from Microchloropsis gaditana, assembly GCF_000240725.1. Lineage (NCBI taxonomy): Eukaryota > Eustigmatophyceae > Eustigmatales > Monodopsidaceae > Microchloropsis > Microchloropsis gaditana. The sequence goes on from NW_005803947.1 coordinate 57,037, forward strand.
CCTGCTCTCTGCTATGGTACGAGAAATATACTTTGGTTGAATCAGCGTGTAACAAACATAACAAAGGAGGTAAGTGTCATAAAAAATGTACGCGTATCTAAAACAAGAGGTGTGCACCACATCGAGAGGCAAAGTGACCCATAACTCGACAGAATAATTTACAGCATCTCTTCATCTCAGGTTAAGGAAGTCAGACGAACGGAATGGGTACGCATTGCCGTAGAAATGGCAACGTGCGGCGCTGAGGCTGGAGCGATGCTGCAACTCAGAGGACTGCCAGCTAGAGTAAGCCCCAGTCGTGGCCTTTCTTACCATTACCAACCTACAACAACGACGAAAAGAGACGGCTGCGTCATTCACCAAGTTTGAGTCTTTTCTCGAAGCAGGGGAAAGAAGTGTCAAATACTTGGCTTTAACCGGGTTACTGAGCGAGTCAGCGCGACCACATCTCGACCTTCCTTGTGATGGGCGATGAAAGTCGTCGCCGCCGCTTCTTCCACAACATGGCCTCTTCCTGCATGGCCCTGTTTCACATTGTATGTTTACAGCTGGATTTTCCAAGATTCGGTTGGGCCACGTGCTTACGGTTTCTTTCTCACACACATGTTCAGACAGTGTCACCAAACAGGCGGCGGACAAGGCAAAACTTTTGCAACTCCAT